>NC_061510.1:47101967-47127149 GCF_022539505.1 Lolium rigidum | reverse complement strand
GAAGTTGCTGCACATATGTTGAAGAACGACTTACACGCCTGCAGGACAGCACTGTGCGGGCACGCCCTTGCACCGAGCATCGGACGTGTGACCGTGAAGGCTTTGCGGGCCGTCGCTCGGAGGGACCAGGGGCCAGCCGCAGCCCTAAGTTGTTCCCGGCTCTCACCGTGTTGCCCGTCGGCCGCCCGCCGGTGGGTTTTGACCGCAACGTATGCGTACAACAGCAAGTTTTCCTCGATGAAGAAACCAAGGTTATCGAACCAGTAGGAGATGAAGGCCACGTGAAGGTTGTTGGTGAAGGAGTGTAGTGCGGCGCAACACCAGGGATTCCGGCGCCAACGTGGAACCTGCACAATGATGACGCGTAAAGCACACGCTCGTTGGGAACCCCAAGTGGAAGGTGTGATGCGTACAGCAGCAAGTTTCCCTCAGTAAGAAACCAAGGTTTATCGAACCAGTAGGAGTCAAGAAGCACGTTGAAGGTTGATGGAGGCGAGATGTAGTGCGGCGCAACACCAGGGATTCCGGCGCCAACGTGGAACCTGCACAACACAACCAAAGTACTTTGCCCCAACGAAACAGCGTGAGGTTGTCAATCTCACCGGCTTGCTGTAACAAAGGATTAACCGTATTGTGTGGAAGATGATTGTTTGCGAGAAACAAGTAGAACAAGTATTGCAGAGATTGTATTTCAGTAAAGAGAATTGGACCGGGGTCCACAGCTCACTAGAGGTGTCTCTCCCATAAGACAAACAGCATGTTGGGTGAACAAATTACGATTGGGCAATTGACAAATAAAGAGAGCATGACCATGCACATACATATCATGATGAGTATAGTGAGATTTAATTGGGCATTACGACAAAGTACATAGACCGCCATCCAACCGCATCTATGCCTAAAAAGTCCACCTTCGAGGTTATCATCCGAACCCCTTCCAAGTATTAAGTTGCAAAGCAACAGTACAATTGCATTAAGTATGGTGCGTAATGTAATCAACAACTACATCCTTAGACATAGCATCAATGTTTTATCCCTAGTGGCAACAAGCACAACACAACCTTAGAACTTTCGTCACTCGTCCCAGTGTCAATGCAGCATGAACCCACTATCGAGCATAAATACTCCCTCTTGGAGTTACAAGCACCTACTTGGCCGAGAGCATCTACTAGTAACGTAAAGCATGCAAGATCATAAACAACACATAGATATAACTTTGATAATCAACATAACAAGTATTCTCTATTCATCGGATCCCAACAAACGCAACATATAGAATTACGTATAGATGATCTTGATCATGATAGGCAGCTCACAAGATCCGACAATGATAGCACAATGGGGAGAAGACAACCATCTAGCTACCGCTATGGACCCATAGTCCAGGGGTAGACTACTCACACATCACACCGGAGGCGACCATGGCGGCGTAGAGTCCTCCCGGGAGATGATTCCCTCTCCGGCAGGGTGCCGGAGGCGATCTCCCGGATCCCCCGAGATGGGATCGGTGTTGGCGGCGTCTCCGGAAGGTTTTCCGTATCGTGGCTCTCGCATCGGGGGTTTCGTCACGGAGGCTTTAAGTAGGCGGAAGGGTAGGTCAAGAGGCGGCGCGAGGGGCCCGGACCATAGGGCCGCGCGGCCAGGCGGGGCCGCGCCGCCCTATGCTCCGGCTGCCTCGTGGCCCCTCTTCGTTTCGTCTTCGGACTTCGGAAGCTTCGTGGAAAAATAGGCCCCCGGGCGTTGATTTCGTCCAATTCCGAGAATATTTCCTTACTAGGATTTCTGAAACCAAAAACAGCAGAAACAGAGAACCGGCACTTCGGCATCTTGTTAATAGGTTAGTTCCGTAAAATGCACGAATATGACATAAAGTGTGCATAAAACATGTAGATAACATCAATAATGTGGCATGGAACATAAGAAATTATCGATACGTCGGAGACGTATCAGCATCCCGAAGCTTAGTTCTGCTCGTCCCGAGCAGGTAAAACGATAACACAGATAATTTCTGGAGTGACATGCCATCATAATCTTGATCATACTATTTGTAAAGCATATGTAGTGAATGCAGCGATCAAAACAATGTATATGACATGAGTAAACAAGTGAATCATATAGCAAAGACTTTTCATGAATAGCACTTCAAGACAAGCATCAATAAGTCTTGCATAAGAGTTAACTCATAAAGCAATAATTCATAATAAAGGCATTGAAGCAACACAAAAGAAGATTAAGTTTCAGCGGTTGCTTTCAACTTGTAACATGTATATCTCATGGATATTGTCAACATAGAGTAATATAACAAGTGCAATATGCAAATATGTAGGAATCAATGCATAGTTCACACAAATGTTTGCTTCTTGAGGTGGAGAGAAATAGGTGAACTGACTCAACATTGAAAGTAGAAGAATGGTCCTCCATAGAGGAAAAGCATCGATTGCTATATTTGTGCTAGAGCTTTGATTTTGAAAACATGAAACAATTTTGTCAACGGTAGTAATAAAGCATATGTATCATGTAAATTATATCTTATAAGTTGCAAGCCTCATGCATAGTGTACTAATAGTGCCCGCACCTTGTCCTAATTAGCTTGGACTACCGGATCATCACAATGCACATGTTTTTACCAAGTGTCACAAAGGGGTACCTCCATGCCGCCTGTACAAAGGTCTAAGGAGAAAGCTCGCATTGGATTTCTCGCTATTGATTATTCTTCAACTTAGACATTCATACCGGGACAACATAGACAACAGATAATGGACTCCTCTTTTATGCATAAGCATGTAACAACAATTAATAATTTTCTCATTTGAGATTGAGGATATATGTCCAAAACTCGAAACTTCCACCATGGATCATGGCTTTAGTTAGCGGCCCAATGTTCTTCTCTAACAATATGCATGCTCAACCATAAGGTGGTAGATCGCTCTTACTTCGGACAAGACGAACATGCATAGCAACTCACATGAAATTCAACAATGAATAGTTGATGGCGTCCCCAGATGAACATGGTTATCGCACAACAAGCAACTTAATAAGAGATAAAGTGCATAATTACATATTCAATACCACAATAGTTTTTAAGCTATTTGTCCCATGAGCTATATATTGCAAAGGTGAATGATGGAATTTTAAAGGTAGCACTCAAGCAATTTACTTTGGAATGGCGGAAAATACCATGTAGTAGGTAGATATGGTGGACACAAATGGCATAGTGGTTGGCTCAAGTATTTTGGATTCATGAGAAGTATTCCCTCTCGATACAAGGTTTAGGCTAGCAAGGCTTATTTGAAACAAACACAAGGATGAACCGGTGCAGGAAAACTCACATAAAAGACATATTGAAAACATTATAAGACTCTACACCGTCTTCCTTGTTGTTCAAACTCAATACTAGAAATTATCTAGACCTTAGAGAAACCAAATATGCAAACCAAATTTTAGCATGCTCTATGTATTTCTTCATTAATGGGTGCAAAGCATATGATGCAAGAGCTTAAACATGAGCACAACAATTGCCAAGTATCACATTACCCAAGACATTTATAGCAATTACTACATGTATCATTTTCCAATTCCAACCATATAACAATTTAACGAAGAAGAAACTTCGCCATGAATACTATGAGTAGAAACCAAGGACATACTTGTCCATATGCTACAGCGGAGCGTGTCTCTCTCCCATAAAGTGAATGCTAGGATCCATTTTATTCAAATAAAACAAAAAACAAAAACAAACCGACGCTCCAAGAAAAAGCACATAAGATGTGATGGAATAAAAATATAGTTTCAGGGAGGAACCTGATAATGTTGTCGATGAAGAAGGGGATGCCTTGGGCATCCCCAAGCTTAGACGCTTGAGTCTTCTTAATATATGCAGGGGTGAACCACCGGGGCATCCCCAAGCTTAGAGCTTTCACTCTCCATGATCATGTTGCATCATACTCCTCTCTTGATCCTTGAAAACTTCCTCCACACCAAACTCGAAACAACTCATTAGAGGGTTAGTGCACAATAAAAATTAACATATTCAGAGGTGACACAATCATTCTTAACACTTCTGGACATTGCATAATGCTACTGGACATTAGTGGATCAAAGAAATTCATCCAACATAGCAAAAGAGGCAATGCGAAATAAAAGGCAGAATCTGTCAAAACAGAACAGTTCGTATTGACGAATTTTAAGATGGCACCAGACTTGCTCAAATGAAAATGCTCAAATTGAATGAAAGTTGCGTACATATCTGAGGATCATGCACGTAAATTGGCTTAATTTTCTGAGTTACCTACAGGGAGGTGGACCCAGATTCGTGACAGCAAAGAAATCTGGAACTGCGCAGTAATCCAAATCTAGTACTTACTTTTCTATCAACGGCTTAACTTGGCACAACAAAACACAAAACTAAGATAAGGAGAGGTTGCTACAGTAGTAAACAACTTCCAAGACACAAATATAAAACAAAAATACTGTAGTAAAAACATGGGTTATCTCCCAAGAAGTTCTTTCTTTATAGCCATTAAGATGGGCTCAGCAGTTTTGATGATGCACTCGCGAGAAATAGTATTTGAAGCAAAAGAGAGCTTCAAGAGGAAAATTCAAAACACATTTAAGTCTAACATGCTTCCTATGAAGAGGAATCTTGTAAATAAACAAGTTCAAGAAGCATAATGCAACAAACGTAGAAAGATAAAACAAGTGTAGCTTCAAAAATTTCAGCACATAGAGAGGTGTTTTAGTAACATGAAATTTTTTGCAACCATATTTTCCTCTCTCATAATAACTTTCAGTAGTGTCATGAGCAAACTCAACAATATAACTATCACATAAAGCATTCTTATCATGAGTCTCATGCATAAAATTATTACTCTCCACATAAGCATAATCAATTTTATTAGTTGTAGTGGGAGCAAATTCAACAAAGTAGCTATCATTATTATTCTCATTATCAAATATAGGAGGCATATTGTAATCATAATCAAATTTATCCTCCATAACATGCGGTACTAAAAGACTACTATCATCATCATAAATAAGAGGCAAAGTATCATCAAAGTAAATTTTCTCCTCAATGCTTGGGGGACTAAAAAGATCATGAAAACCAGCTTCCCCAAGCTTAGAACTTTCTATATTATTATCAACAATGGTGTTCAAAGCGTTCATACTAATATTACTACCAGCATGCAAATAAGATTCCATAGGTTTTTTAATTTTCGCATCAAACAATCCATGTTTTAAATCAGGAAATAGAATAAGAAGCTCATTCTTGTCCATTATGCCAAACTAGTGTAATAAAAAAAACATGCATGATATTAAGTAAAGTAAAACAAGTAACTAATTTTTTTTTTTTTGTGTTTTTGATATAGCAAACAAGATAGCAAATAAAGTAAAACTAGCAACTAATTTTTTTGTATTTTGATTTAGTGCAGCAAACAAAGTAGTAAATAAAACTAAGCAAGACAAAAACAAAGTAAAGAGATTGAGAAGTGGAGACTCCCTTGCAGGCGTGTCTTGATCTCCCCGGCAACGGCACCAGAAATTTAGCTTGATGACGCGTAAAGCACACGCTCGTTGGGAACCCCAAGTGGAAGGTGTGATGCGTACAGCAGCAAGTTTCCCTCGATAAGAAACCAAGGTTTATCGAACCAAGTAGGAGTCAAGAAGCACGTTGAAGGTTGATGGCGGCGAGATGTAGTGCGGTGCAACACCGGGGATTCCGGCGCCAACGTGGAACCCGCACAACACAACCAAAGTACTTTGCCCCAACGAAACAGGTGAGGTTGTCAATCTCACCGGCTTGCTGTAACAAAGGATTAACCGTATTGTGTGGAAGATGATTGTTTGCAGAAAACAGAGAGAACAAGTATTGCGATGAGATTGTATTTCGAGTAAAGAGAATTGGACCGGGGTCCACAGTTCACTAGAGGTGTCTCTCCCATAAGACAAACAGCATGTTGGGTGAACAAATTACAGTTGGGCAATTGACAAATAAAGAGAGCATGACCATGCACATACATATCATGATGAGTATAGTGAGATTTAATTGGGCATTACGACAAAGTACATAGACCGCCATCCAACCGCATCTATGCCTAAAAAGTCCACCTTCGGAGTTATCATCCGAACCCCTTCCAGTATTAAGTTGCAAAGCAACGAGACAATTGCATTAAGTATGGTGCGTAATGTAATCAACAACTACATCCTTAGACATAGCATCAATGTTTTATCCCTAGTGGCAACATCACAACACAACCTTAGAACTTTCTCATCACTGTCCCGTGTGTCAATGCAGGCATGAACCCACTATCGAGCATAAATACCCCTCTTGGAGTTACAAGCATCTACTTGGCCAGAGCATCTACTAGTAACAGAAAGCATGCAAGATCATAAACAACACATAGATATAACTTTGATAATCAACATAACAAGTATTCTCTATTCATCGGATCCCAACAAACTCAACATATAGAATTACAGATAGATGATCTTGATCATGATAGGCAGCTCACAAGATCCGACAATGATAGCACAATGGGGAGAAGACAACCATCTAGCTACTGCTATGGACCCATAGTCCAGGGGTAGACTACTCACACATCACACCGGAGGCGACCATGGCGGCGTAGAGTCCTCCGGGAGATGATTCCCCTCTCCGGCAGGGTGCCGGAGGCGATCTCCTGGATCCCCCGAGATGGGATCGGTGTTGGCGGCGTCTCTGGAAGGTTTTCCGTATCGTGGCTCTCGGTACTGGGGGTTTCGTCACGGAGGCTTTAAGTAGGCGGAAGGGTAGGTCAAGAGGCGGCGCGAGGGGCCCAGACCATAGGGCCGCGCGGCCAGGGCAGGGGCCGCGCCGCCCTATGCTCTGGCTGCCTCGTGGCCCCTCTTCGTTTCGTCTTCGGACTTCGGAAGCTTCGTGGAAAAATAGGCCCCCGGGCGTTGATTTCTTCCAATTCCGAGAATATTTCCTTACTAGGATTTCGAAACCAAAAACAGCGAGAAAACAAGAATCGGCACTTCGGCATCTTGTTAATAGGTTAGTTCCAGAAAATGCACGAATATGACATAAAGTGTGCATAAAACATGTAGATAACATCAATAATGTGGCATGGAACATAATAAATTATCGATACGTCGGAGACGTATCACACAACACAATCAAAATACTTTGCCCCAACTTAACAGTGAGGTTGTCAATCTCACCGGCTTGCTGTAAACAAAGGATTAAACGTATGGTGTGGAGAATGATGTTTGCTTGCAAAGAACAACAGAGAACAATGATTGCGAGTAGGTTGTATTTCAGATGTAAAAGAATGGACCGGGGTCCACAGTTCACTAGTGGTGTCTCTCCAATAAGATAAATAACATGTTGGGTGAACAAATTACAGTTGGGCAATTGACAAATAGAGAGGGCATAACAATGCACATACATATCATGATGACTACTATGAGATTTACTTAGGGCATTACGACAAAGAACATAGACCGCTATCCAAGCATGCATCCGTGCCTAAAAGTCCACCTTCGGGTTAGCATCCGCACCCCTTCCAGTATTAAGTTGCAAACAATAGACAATTGCATTAAGTACTGTGCGTAATGTAATCAATACAAATATCCTTAGACAAAGCATTGATGTTTTATCCCTAGTGGCAACAACACATCCACAACCTTAGAACTTTCTGTCACTGTCCCGCATTCAATGGAGGCATGAACCCACTATCGAGCATAAATACTCCCTCTTGGAGTCACAAGTATCAACTTGGCCAGAGCCTCTACTAGCAACGGAGAGCATGCAAGAACATAAACAACACATATATGATAGATCGATAATCAACTCGACATAGTATTCCATATTCATCGGATCCCAACAAACACAACATGTAGCATTACAAATAGATGATCTTGATCATGATAGGCAGCTCACAAGATCTAAACATGATAGCACAAGAGGAGAAGACAACCATCTAGCTACTGCTATGGACCCATAGTCCAAGGATGAACTACTCACGCATCAGTCCGGAGGCGGGCATGGTGGTGTAGAGCCCTCCGGTGATGATTCCCCTCTCCGGCAGGGTGCCGGAGGCGATCTTCAGAATCCCCCGAGATGGGATTGGCGGCGGCGGCGTCTCAGTAACTTTTCTCGTATCATGTCTCTCGGTGATAGGGTTTTCGCGACGGAGAGAATAAATAGGCGAAGGGGCAGAGTCGGGGGGCGCCCGAGGGGCCCACCCCATATGGCGGCGTGGCCAGGGGTGGGGCCGCGCCCCCCTATGGTGTGGCCGCCTCGCGTCCCCTCTTCGTCTCCTCTTCGGTGTTCTGGAAGGCTCCGTGGAAAATAAGACCGTGGGCTTTTGTTTCGTCCAATTCCGAGAATATTTCCTGTGTAGGATTTCCGAAACCAAAAACAACAGAAAACAGAACTGGCGCTTCGGCATCTTGTTAATAGGTTAGTGCCGGAAAATGCATCAAAATGGTGTAAAGTGTATATAAAACATGTGAGTATTGTCATATAACTAGCATGGAACATAAGAAATTATAGATACGTTTGAGACGTATCAAGCATCCCCAAGCTATGTTCCTACTCGCCCTCGCGTAGGTAAACGATAACAAGGATAATTTCTGAAGTGACATGCTACTATCATAATCTTGATCAATACTATTGTAAAGCATATGAGATGAATGAAGTGATTCGAAGCAATGGTCTAGATGATGACTAAACAAGCTGAATCATATAGCAAAGACTTTTCATGAATAGTACTTTCAAGACAAGCATCAATAAGTCTTGCATAAGAGTTAACTCATAAAGCAATAGATTCTTAATAGAAGGTTTTGAAGCAACACAAAGGATGATTAAGTTTCAGCAATTGCTTTCAACTTGTAACATGTATATCTCATGGATAGTTGTCAACACAAAGTAATATAACAAGTGCAATAAGTAAACATGTAAGAATCAATGCACACAGTTGACAGAAGTGTTTGCTTCTAAGATAGAAAGAAGTAGGTAAACTGACTCAACATAAAGTAAAAGAAAGGCCCTTCGCAGAGGGAAGCATGGATTACTCATGTGCTAGAGCTTTTTATTTTGAAAACGTGGAAACAATTTTGTCAACGGTAGTAATAATTCATATGTGTTATGCATAATACACTTGTCAGATGTATAGGTGCACTAGTTCGGCGAAGAGATAGTGAAATACAAGTAATATGGATGATTATAAGTAGTAATTGCAATCTGAAATAAAAATGACAGCAAGCGAACATGTAGCAGAACTTGTTGGAAACGGTGTTTCAATGCTTAGAAACAAGGCCTAGGGATCATACTTGCACTAGTGGACACTCTCAACAATGATCACATAATTGAATAAATAAATGCTACTCTCAAACACTCTCTTGTTGGATAACAAACACCACTCATTGTGTAGGGCTGCAAAAGCACACCTCAAGCCGGAGTAAACAAGCTCCACAACGTCATAAAGGAATCACACACGATGCGCACACTGTCACCATCACACCGTGGAGAGTGACTCCGGAGTTCATATTAAAGTAACCTCTAGAGTGCATAATAGACAAGAGGAACATCTACATATTCAACTAGATTACAAAGCTCATGATCACATAAAGATCACACCATGGGAGAGAGAGATGGACCACATAGCTACCGGTAGAGCCCTCAGCCTCAGGGGAGAACTACTCCCTCCTCATCATGGGAGTCAGCAGCGGCGATGAAGATGGCGGTGGTGTCGATGGAGATGACTCCGGGGGCAATTCCCCGTCCCAGCGGCGTGCCGGAACAGAGATTCTGTCCCCCGAAACTTGTCATCGATGGCGGCGGCGCTGCGGAACCCTTGGTGGAATATGACTGGATTCTTTTGGGTTTTCGCGTCTGGGGCAATATATAGGCGAAGGGGCAGCATCGGGGGAGCCAGGGGGCTCCCTCACCACACCTTGGCGCGGCAGTGGGGCCCCCCGCGCCGCCCTATGGTGTGGGCCCCCTGCTGGCCTTCCTCGACTCTTCTTCAGTAAATCAACTTTTCTGTAGTAAAAAACAGCAGAAAACATGAACTGGCACTGTGGCATCTTGTTAATAGGTTAGTCCCAGAAAATGCATAAAAACATTATAAAGTGTGAATAGAACATGTAGGTATTGTCATAAAACTAGCATGGAACATAAGAAATTATAGATACGTTGGAGACGTATCAATCTCCAGGTCCCGCTATTAGTTATTGATCGGAGAAGAGTCTCGATCATGTCCGCATAGTTCTCGAACCGTAGGGTGACACACTTAAGATTTGATGTCGTTTTAAGTAGATATATAATATGGAATGGAGTTCGAATATTGTTCGGAGTCTTGGATGGGATCCATGACATCACGAGGAGTTCCGGAATGGTCCGGAGAATAAGATTCATATATAGGAAGTCACTTTCCAAGTTTGGAAATGATCCGGTGCATTTATGGAAGGCACTAGAATGTTCTAGAAGCTTCCGGAATAAATCACTATGGAAGGTGGAGTCCCAGATGGACTCCACCAACCCTAGCCAGCCAACCAAGAGGGAAGGTAGAGTCCATGGTGGACTCCACCACCTTGGCTGGCCAAGGGACAAGGAAGGGGAGCAATTCTCACTCCACCTAGGTTTCCCCATTATGGCAGTTTTTGGAGTTGGACTTCAGATTGGTTTTGGGGCAACCCTAGGGGGTTCCACCTATATAAAGAGAGGGAGAGAGGAGGGAGCAGCACACACTTGGCCGCACCACCCAAGGGGCACCAAGGCCGGCGCCCAAGAGCCCCCACTCTCCCAAACTCTAGCTACTCCCTCCTCCTAATTCTCCCGCGGTGCGACAACGAAGCGCTGTCGGAGATCTCCACCATCACCGTCACCACGATGTCGTGCTGGCGGGATTCTGAGGAGGATCTACTACATCCGCTGCCCGCTGGAACGGGTAGAAGGACATCGTCATCAACACCGTACGTGTGACCGAGTGCGGAGGTACTGCCCGATTGTGGCACCATCAAGGTCTTCTACGCGCTTTTGAAAGCGGGTAAGTGATCGACTACATCCACCACGAGATTTATCTCGTTAACGCTTCGTGATCTTCGAGGGTATGTTGATCTTTACCTCGTTGCTACCATCTACTAGATTAGATCTTGGCTTGTTATTCGTTCTTGCGGTTGGAATTTTTTGTTTTCTATGCTACAAATCCCTACACCAAACGCCTAGCCAGTCACCACCAGGAAAAATCTTGGCGTGCCGGGCCTAGGTCAGGGCCTAGGCCAAACTGACCGGCGGCCGCCAATCCTGGCGTTGTGCAGTTACCGGTTCGCTACTACATAGCGTCTCGGCTACCACCGACGCACAGGAAGGCCAATGTCGGTCGTTTAGGCGGTGAGCCCGGTGCTACCGATTTTCACGCTGATTTTCGTGAACCTTTCCAAAAATACAATTTTCTAAAAAATAAAAGTATGCTCTCTCACTTTGTGTGATGGTGGTACGATATCTAAAAGGCATTGGCATCATCCCCATCAAGATCATCGAGACCACCTCTCTTAATAGTGCGGTGTTTCCTATTGACTCAAACATAAATCAAGAGAAATGCAACCAAAAACACCGGCACTTCTCTTGTATAGCAAATGAGGGTCTCCAACCACCTTCCATCATCACTTGTGAATTATAACTTGTTTAGACACTTATATGTAACGTTAGTTTACGCTTAAGCTCTGGTGTCATCATTAGCTAAAATAAAGGCTACAGGTAAAATACCCTTACATGCGTGCACACTTACTACTCTTCAAGCCTTGTGTTTCATCCAGAGTTTCAAACATCTTTCAATTTTCTTGAAAATTCATTCATGCATGCTAAATATGTACTATTTCGAACACCCAAGTCAATAGAGTCAAGCTCAAAAAACAGACGATGTTGCCACATTTGTTTTATATATTTGCGGAAGCTAAAAGAAATGCAAAAACCCCGAAAACAAAAACGGAAGAAAATATTGACGGAAACACATATAGACCGAACACAGTGTGGACACTGAGCGATGCATATATTGGCCGGAACCAAGAGCACCCTTGAATCAACAAAAAAAAAATTAACATTCAAGCAAGCCAACAAAGTAGTTCCCTAATTCTAGGGAAGTGGTCGATTTAATATGGAATAGGAGAAGGTCAAAGCCGTGGAAGCCTCCTCAAATACATGAAGGGATTTCATGGTCGTCAATTTTGGAAAGATCTGGCTTGGAAAATTGCCTTGACAAGGCCATGCGATGGTAATGTTAGATTCAGACATGCACATCAACCCTAAAACGGAAATTCCATATTAGCTGGAAATGGGAATTTCATTTCCGCCTGAAAACGTTGTTCCATTTGCGCTATTATTTTTTCCCGTTTTGGATAATTATGTTTCCATTTCCATGTTTCCTGTTTTCCACGGGAAAGTCAAAAACTTTCCGCTCCACTTTCATCTCTACTCATGGATGTTTTCTTCTTCTTCTTCGGAACAGTGTACTCTTGGAATTGGTTATGAAACGATGAGCATGATTGGATGATCTGATGCCAAGGAATACAAGCTCGATTCAAAGATCAGAGGGATCTCGTTGGCATCAGGTTACGATAGCCCGCACCCCTCCCAAACCCTAAACGCTCCCCGCCGCCGCCGGTAGCGCCGCCGGGCAAAGACCACGGGGCGTGGCGGCGGCGGCCTCTCCTCGTTGTCGTGCTGGGACGGCGACCGTGATCCCTCGACGCTCGCTACGGCCGGGCGGACTTGGTGATGGGCGGCGGCGGTGGCCAGACCTCTGCGCGGCGGCCAGACGCGGCGGCCAGACGCGGCGGCCCCCTTCCTTCCACCGGATCTTCACCGCAGCACGCCGGAGGGGCTGGTGGTAGGCAGCGGCCAGGCCATGATTTGCGCCACTTTCTTCCCGCCTCTCCTCGGTGCGTGTAGGCGATCTCGGGCTTCTCCCGTGACAGGAGGTCGCCCGGGGCAGCAGCCTTGGGTTTGACGGTGGAGGTGGACCTCTTCTTCGCCGGAGAGGGTCGGCATGCGGTTGCTGGTGGTGGATCTTTCAATCTACCACCGAGTTCCGGCGGCGAGATGGAGAGGCGTGGAAGCTGGCGACGACTGTCACCGGTGGAGGGCTGGCGTTCGGCTGTGGCGGTTCCCAGGGCGTGTGCGATGTCTCTGGACAATGCGATCTGCACCTGGTGTCTCCGGCGGCAGCTGTGGCCAGCCTGGGATGGTCGCCGGTGTGGGGGGACGACCTGAATAAAGGCGGCGGTCCTAGGTCTCTCTTCGGCGAAGATGAAGACTTTCCCGAGGTTTGCTCTTCTCGATCTAGTAGGAATGTTGAGTTCCGGAAGGCGCCGCCGGCGAATGTACAGTGTTTTTTTTTTGCCTGGAGCTTGCTGGATCGGTGGTATTCGGTCGTGCGAACTCATGCTTTTATTCCGGCCGATTGGTTCTTGAGGGAGCGACGCTAAGCTCTGGTCTGTGTTAGCATCAAGAGACATTCGGTCCACGTTGCAGTCAGATAAAGGGAATAACATGAAGGCCGGTGCGGAAGACTACCTAAGGGAGTTTCAAGTCTCCGCGTTGTTGAGTGACTTGCTTGGTGACCCGGGCTCCGCAACAGTCGTATGGAAGTGGGGGCGGCAGCACAGGTGAAGTTCAGAGTCCTACCTTTCAGGGTGAAAACCCAAGGTCTAACCTTAATTGGTTGTGTCTGGCAATGACCTTGTTGGAGACATTGTTTTGAGAGCGGGGACTATCTCCAGGGTGAAAACCTAAGATCTTTGGTCGGGCGACGATGGCGCTGGCGCACCGTTTCCTTTTTGGAGGCGTCATTTTTGGAGATTCTGTATTTTAGGTGTTGTCTTGGTAGTGGTTGTATTGCTGTTGCTAAGCTTAGGATGCTATAGCGGGACTTTTGTTTCTTAGTTTTCTTTTCTTTTTTGGTTGTGTGCATCTGTACTGTCATTAGGGTATTGCGTTGTTGCAGAGGCTAGATGTAATTGGTATCTTTTGATATTAATATATTTTCTTTATAAAAAAAAGGAATACAAGCTCAAATAGCTGGACTGAGGTGCATACACCAACGGATGTGCTTACCTAGAAGTAACCATGTTTTTGTTTGTCTCGTTAGGCACCCATCAATCGTGCTAGCTGGACTTAGGAAACTCGATATGTAGTTGTCCTATGGCAGCGAGACGACGGTTCCATCGCCAAAATCATTACAGAGAAATTGTCAAGGCGTTCAGCTTGTTGGCTGGCATGTAGTCATCGTGTTCATATTTCCTACCATTGCCATATCATATTATGACGCGGCTTCTGAGCAGCCAATAGTTGACATGTTCTTGCCGGATCGAGCGAAAGCGACCAGTAAATAAGCGTGTTCGATGGTTGTGTCATGGTGGTCTCCTGCCGGATTAATCTAAGCACGTAGTGCATACAGGCAGACGCGTCGGAGACAGAAAACAGAAGCCACGAAGAATGTTCAGAACTCAGAAGGACGTGCGTGCCAGCAACACAGCTGCAGTGCAATGGGGTTTGGGGATCAAGCGAGTTTGTAATCCTCTATGTTTCATACCCAACAGCACTGTCGTAACTTGTAACATATATTTGATTCATCAGTATGCACATTAGCATGAGAAGAATAGGAAAAAAATGAAAGAATTATAAAAGAGAAAAAAATATTATGATCAATCAATCAGCAGACGCGCCGACCGAATTAGGATCAGGGTCAGAGTCGATCAAGCTTCCTGGGAGTAGAAGTCGATGATCTCCTTGAGGTCGGGCTGGAGGAGGGAAACAGCTGAGCGGTCGTGGCAGCGGGCGAGCCAGAGTATGTGCTCGAAGAGGATGGCGTCGACGTCCACGAACAGGGACTTGCCCCGCCGCTCCTCCTTCCGCGCCGCCGTCTCCAGGAGCACCCGGAACGGGTAGGTGTCGAGCACCAGCTGGTCCACGGCGAACACCCGCCGGTCCTTCCCGACGACCACCGTCACCGTCGCCGGGGGCGGGCCGGCCTCGTCGTCGATGGCGTGGTACCCGAGGCGGGACGCAGAAGAGGTGGATGGCCACCGGAGGAAGACGCAGCAGCCGGCCATGGATCGATGTCGGAGTCGACAGGGAGTCCTTCGCTCGGTGCTCTGTTTCTTGGAACTGCTCTGCTTCTTTGGAAGTGTTGGGTGTGGGGTGGCTTCGATGGAGAAGGGCTGCGAACTTGTTTATACGAGGCGGGATGGTGGGCGGGTTGAGCCGTTGGAGCTGTTTTGCAAAATAGGACCTGCATGTATCAAAATCACTCCCATGCCTAAGCTTGAGGTTTTTATTCAACAAGTGTGATGCTTTGAGCCTTTGAGCAAACATTTAACGCCATTTTCCTTAATTTGGCGAGCATAAATCTACGACTCTGGTTAGGTTTTGAGCAGTAAAGCATGGTAAATGTACTCATCTAAACAAAGGGTGACCAAGTATTGATCTCCAATTCATGGTTTTAAGCCCGATGTTGATACATTTAGGTGCTAGAAGAACTAAGTGGGCTTTCTTTACATATTTGTGATGGCAAATAAAAATAATAGATCGTTGTTGCGGCTGGCGACATAGTGTTTTAAAATTTTGTTGCGACTATGATTAACCAAAAGATGATGTACTTTGCAGGTGATTGTGAGTCCTATAAACCATGCAAAATATTTTGTTTACTACATTTTTTGCGGGGCTTTACTAGCTCGCCACACAGTAGTAAGGAGAACTACTTGTAACAAAAATAAGTGAAGGCAAGCATCTCATGTGCTCTTCATGTCCTATCCAATGAGTTGCATTTCTCAAATAGCTAATATAATCGCGTGCATGTAGAATTAATAAAACATTTGTAAATTAAATTTGAAATGTGTGATGAGATAATGACATCTAATACCATAGAGAAAATATTCTCATGTTGCGTAATGAAATGCTCACATCTTTGTCGGGAAAACTCGTTTTATCCATCTTTCGACTCATAGTAAATAAGTGGTGAGGGGAGAAATAATTGTTCTAAAGCATCACTGTCAAAATTATACAATGTAAAGGGGCCTCGTTGCAAAGTAGCTCTAGCTAGCTGCATCTCGGTGTAGCCGTTGGACCTGGCCAGGCCCACACGGGACAGGACATGATGGAAAGAGACAGGCCGCGTCCTGGACCCGCTCTCTCTGCCTGCCACTCATCCAGGTTTCCTTCTTTCCTTTTTTTTTCCCCTATCGTCTCCATAGATTTCTTCTCTGACTTGGCTTTGGCTGTCGAGAGCTCACCCTAACTCATCACGTCACCGAGACGTGTAGACTGTAGACTGTAGAGACACGCGGTACAATTTGCAACCGAAGCACGGTGACGGAGGGCGAGGAAATTGTGGACGCGGACACGGGCAGGCTGTGTGCACGGAGAAGCCGAGCGGCCGACTAAGTACGTCCTGCGTTGCAACCGGTGGGCGATGGCACGGCTTAGAGCAGGTCTAACAGACCCCGTAAAAGGGCAACCCGTATAATAATCGCCGATTTGAGGGTTTCGCGTCTACCTGGCCGTCTAGCACGCCCCGTAAAAACGGCCCTCCGCATCGTTTTTTGCTGTTTTCGACTACGGGGCGGGTCGTCGCCCCCTACTTGTGCGGGGTGGGAGCAGGGATAGTGGGCGAAACCACTATCCCAATTCCGAAAGCGCGCAGATATTTCAGTTGTCCCCATCCATTTCCCCCCGCGCGCCGCCGCAGCCACCCGCGCGCCGCCGCCAGAATCCGTCAGATCCGCGCCCCTCCGCCGTCCGCCGAGCCGCGCCGAGCTGCGTCGACGCCCGCCGCACCTCCGCCGCACCCCCGGCGAGGTTCCGCGTCCCTCCGCGCGCGCGCCGCCCTCCGGCCCGTGGTCTTCTCCGCCGTTTGTCGCCGGTGAGTATTCCGCCGCGTTCTTCTTCGTTGCCGCCGGTAAATTGGTCGGATTTCGGGCTGATGTATGGTACCCCGTGGTAGATGGCTTCGGAGGATGTGCACATGGCGGATTTGGAGGCGACGTCGACCGATTGGTCGTCGTCGGATTCGACGATTCCGACATCGACGAGTTGCTCAACGACGACGATACGGAGATGATGCTTCTCTGTTCGGCTTGAAGCAAACGGAGGACCGCATGAAGCTGCTTGGATCGGCGGAAAGGATCCGTGATGGGGCGTATGTGCATTCCGCGGAACCGCGCGCTCGGCCACGAACAGCTCGATGCAAGATTATTTCGCCGAGGTACCGAGCCTATCCTCCCCGCCTCTTCCGTAGACGGTACCGAATGCGTAGGTCTTTGTTCGAGAGAATCGTCAAAGATTGCGAGGCAAATTGCGATTATTTCAAGCAAAGAAGAAATGCTGCCCAAGTCATGGGATTTAGCCCATATAAAAAAAATCTGCCGCCATGAGGGTTATTGCATACGGTATACCAGCAGATTATACCGACGAGTACCTTCGCATTGGTGTGCAAACAACCACGGATTGCGTGCGTATGTTTGCCAAGATGGTGATCAAGTTGTATGGAGAGAAGTATCTCCGAGCTCCAAATGAGGATGATACAAAAAGGCTCATGGAGATCAATGAAAAGAGGGGGTGGGCGGGGATGCTTGGTAGTTTGGATTGCATGCATTGGACATGGAAAAATTGTCCAAAAGCATGGCATGGAATGTATTGTGGTAAAAGCCGTGATGCTACCATTGTTCTTGAAGCTCTGGCCTCTCAAGACTTATGGATTTGGCATGCTTTTTTTGGATTGCCGGGGACACTCAACGACATCAACATTTTGAATATATCCCCTTTGTTTGCAAGACTAGTTAAGGGTGAAGCTCCACCTTGTAACTACAAAGTTATGAACAATGAGTACACCATGGGGTACTATCTCACAGATGGTATTTACCCTAACTATGCAACCCTTGTCAAGTCCATAAAAGAGAAAAAGGACAGGGCTTTGACAAGAAAGGAAGCTTGCTTCACCAAAAATCAAGAGGCATGCCGCAAAGATATTGAGAGAGCTTTTGGTGTCTTGCAAGCAAGGTTTGCAATTGTCCGGGGTCCTGCTAGGTTTTGGGACAAGGAAACTCTTGTTGATGTCATGACATGTTCTGTCATTCTTCACAACATGATCATTGAAGATGAAAGAGGTTTGAACTTGCCATGTTTCTATGACAATGTTGGCACCCGAGTGCAGCCCGAGAGGAACCCTGATCGGATTGAATCTTTTCTTGCAGCTCATCGAGGCATTGAAAATGCCGAGACTCATCACCAACTCACCCAAGATCCGATTGATCACCATTGGCAGTTGCATGGCCAATGAGTTTTTACATTCATTTCCCATTGTTGTATGTGTGAAACATTCATTTCCTATTCTTGTATGTGTGAAACATTTGTTATTTGCTTAATTCTTCCATTAGAACATTTATTGTAATAATTATGACGATTATTGTGTGATGTAAAACATTTATTTTATGTGAATGTTGTGTTGGTCTTAATATCCAAATTGTCAAAAAACCCTGTTTTGAGGGGTTGAATGTTTTACGGGGTGGGGATACGGGCTCTGCTAGCTCGTTCGAGTTTTTGGCCGGCGAAAAGTAAATACAGGACCCTTTACTCGTATTTTAAGGGACGAAAAAATACGGAACCTGTTAGACATGCTCTTAGGTCGAGGAAAGTCTCCAACTCGGACGGCCGGCCACACGTTCGTTCCACTTCCACTTGACACGACGTAGTATATATTGCCTGAAACAGATGCCGCGAGGTTGGCACGGCCGGCTGTCGTCTGGTTGGGGAGCGGCCCAACCCAAGACGTGAGCGCGTGTTCACATGATTAGCGAGATGATATGACGTGGTGTTCATCCACATACCCGATCATCCTTCCCGCTTCCTAGTTGAAATCCGCTAGATTAGTTACGGAGTACTGTACAACTTTCTGTTTTAGCAAATTGGTTCACTTTGCACGAGCTCATGCTTTCGCCGGGACATAGCTAGAGTGCCGCCGCCTCACGTCTGCTTACTATCTCCTACTATTTGATTTGCGTGAATTACTATGTTGTAGACCTTAACAACACATAGGACCGGTGGAAATCAAACCTTGAAATCGTGATATCTCCAATTAGCACATTGTACTTGATGATCACCCTCGGTCTCGATCATGGACCTACTGGGAAAGGACAGTCATGGCCGTGATGACCCTACTCTCACCACTACATTGACCCACATGTCATCTCTCTCTCTCTCTCTCTCTCTCTCTCCCTCCCTCCCTCCCTCCCTCCCTCCGTGGATTTATATACCGTATCAAACCTGATGCATACGGTGAATTCATGATAGATTGGGCCATGACAGGGAAATGACGATCATGGCTGGGTTCGGTAATCTCACTTACTACACTAGCTCATGTGTCACGTCATATTTTCTCCTTCTCTCTCGCTTATAATGGATTTATATATCTATAAAGGCTGAAACCTACAATGAATTCATGATTCATGCACAAAAGTTTGGGTCATGTTAGCAAGGACGAGCTGGCAAACGTTGTCGCGGAGTTCGGGTACAAGTCCTGCTCCCTCCACCACGCCTTCACCACGCTTCTTAGAGAATGTACAAATGGTGATATCTTAATACTGCCATGTAGGATAAACGTTGATGATATGGAGAGAGAATATTGAAAAAGGGTTTGACGTAGGTTTTTTTTAAAACATATGGCCAAATGCCCAGCTTTAAATTAACAAAGCCACAACGGCATAGTTACAAGATGCTGAAAAACAACTTACAAACATCAAGAACCAAGCAAACGAAAGATAACAAAGAACACAACTTGATCTCAATGCCATCATCTGAAGGAGAAGGCAAAGCTTAGGAGAAGCAATGCCGTGCAGCTCGCCACCGGAGAGCCCTGCTGACATCAAGTCTTGGCGCAATACAGCCAGCCAGCCATCCGCCTCCACCTCCAAAGAAGGCCCCAACATTCTCGCCCTGGATCGTAGAGCATCGAACCATCGGCAGGCGGAGCAGCTCACCCTAGAGCACGCATGAGCACGTACCTGGGCGAAATGCCAAGGACCATCGCCAGACAAGATCACCGCACGCGAAGAACAACGAGCAGCGCCACCGGCCACCTCACCGACACCCAAAAGACTTCAGCATCAAGACAGAGTTCGCCGAAGAAGACACGACAAACATCGCTACCAGCAGACCAAACAGCACCCGCAGTACGACCACCTCCCGCCGTCCCAAGGCGACGTCTCCAAGGAGAAGAGCGACGCCGGAGTGCCGTCGCCGTCTAATCCGTAGATCTAAGGTTTTCACCCGGGCGCAAGGGGAGGCGGGAAGGGGGGATGTACCTCAGCATTGCCTCCAAGATGGAAGGCGGCGTCCGAGACGTCGCTGACGCCGTGACCACCCTGCCGGCCAAGGATCTCTCCCGGCCAGAGCCCCCGACCCTGCCACCCCAAACAAAGCACGCGGAGCCGGCGAGGACGCCAGGAGCCTTGGCCTTGGGGTGGGTACCGCATGACCGCCGACGCCGTCTTCAGATCTGATGCAGGGTTGACGGGGCGACCACCGCGTCGCGACGCGAGCGCCCTCCACCGCCTCCACGCCACCCGCGCGACCGAGGAGACGGTCTCCAGCACAGGCCAGCGCCCCCCGCCGCCAAGGACCGCGCCGCCCTCACCTCGCAGAGGCCAGCGCCTCAGATGCCCAAGCCCCCACCGCAATGGACGCCGGTCGACCACACCCTGGCCCACGGCCGCTCCGAAGGAGCAGATCGGAGCAAGGATGCCTCCCGCACGGCCGCGCCGGCACCAGCAAGCCTCCCCCGATCACCGTCATAGGAGCCGGGAGCCCGAATCCCCGCCCCCCTTCACCGGTGTCGCGGCCTTTGACCGGCGGCGTCTCCGGGGACGACGAGGAGGAGAGATGTGGTTGGGGGAGGCGGCGGTGGCGGGCTAGGGTTTCGTCCCCCCGGTCGCCAGGAGGGGGCGACGCGGGGGAGCGAACCGTTCACGGTCTTCTGTCGTACGGTTCCCGTTGCGAACTCTCTCCGGTTTGACGTGGGGTAACCACCGCAATGCCCATACGTGATGGATTTGGGTTTTTAGAAGAAGCGTAATAGTGATTTCGACCGTGTACAAGCACAACACACAAGGAACAAACGATGTTTTACCCACCTTCAGGCTTTAGATGGAGAAACCCTACCTGTTGATTGTCTATTTATATTATGATGATGATTATAGGGAGTCGCCGAGGTGGCGAAAGTGGTGTTGATCTAGCATAGCTAGGGTTTGATGGGCGTCTCTCCTATGTCTTTCTCTGACGCCTAGCGGCCCTTCCTGGCTTTTATAGGCGAAGGTAGGTCTCAGGTCAGTTATAATAGTTCAAACTTTCCTTTATGAGCTTTGTTCTTGTCATACACGTTGAGTCCACGGGCCATCAGATGCTTTGCACGACCCAACTCTTGATTTACCAATGGTATCTTCATGGGCCTTTACTTGTGTCATACCAGGTATACCAATATGAAGGGCCCATTTATGCATGACCATGTAAATGTTTGTCTTCTCTTAATTAAGAGATGATCTCTCATTATAATATTTTCATCACATATTTAGGATGTTCGGTTATACTAGAGATAAGACTAAACAATCACCCATAGCACATCATATTTTGTAGTTATATTTAAATTACGTGACGATGTTAAGATAAGACAGTTTTATCAACCATTGCACACATACCCTTATGGCATGTACAATAGTACACAGTCAGCTAGCTATATGTACCTCCCGGTTTCATCAGTCTTGTTTCAATTATCAAATCAAGTTCCTTGCCGTTATAGTACCTCCCGGTTTCATAGACAGTCATACAACAGTTTGGTTAGGCTCAGGTCCTGAGGGTTTAGCTGAAACTTGCCCTATACTATGTAATTCCTGATGTCTTTGAATAATACATATGTTTCGCACAAAAAAGACCCATTGTAGGGACTGTCTTTAGCGCTGCCTAGAGGTGATGTGGAGTAGTAGTACAGACAGTTGCCGTCTGAACTACTGAACATGACCTTAATCCAAAAGGCAGGTTGATAATTCTGACCCCGTAGCTTGAGCAGACCATATCTTGGGGTCAGATCGACATCAAAGTCACGTAGCACTGGTAGCAGGACACCATGTTTCCCAACGACCCACCGAGAGGGGGCATCCATCACACGTCAGGAGAGAGGAACAACACGAACAAAGAGGGCACGGCGCACGGCGCACGGGCGCACCTGAGATTGATTCAAACTCTAGGCTAGCAGACAGGATGGTCATGGAGATCGCCAGAGGCCAGACCCTAGGAAGAGAAACATACAATGGATTCATGATTCGTGCAGAGATTGGGCCATGCCAACAAGGACGAGCTGGCAAAGGCTGTCGCGCGGAGGTCGGGTAGAAGAAGTTGGCTAGAGTCTCAGAGATTGATAGCCTAGCAGCCAGGATGGTCATGGAGATCGCCAGACCCTAGGAAGAGAAACAAAACGGTTTTCGCCCGGGAGAGTTTTTCGTCCTATTGAACACGGAAACCTAGCGATCGTAGAACCCTTCCTTTCCAACATCAAGCCGGTACCCACCCTGGATCGGCCCCATAAAATTCTCTGCTCAGGTTCAGAGGCAAACACAAGACCAAAACCGCCGAGCATTATGACTGAACCCAACTACAGGCTCGCCGCCTCCCTGCACCCACCCGTCATACCCAAGGAGTTGGAAGCCTCAGATGGCCATCTCCCCTCCTGGATCCTCCTGGACACAAGGGTGTACCTCGCCTGCCGCCACAATTGCACCACCGTGAGCACCATGACGAGCAGAGGGCACGCCATCCAGCTCACCATCTGTCTCGCCCACCCGCCGGCCGTCTCCTACGTGTGCATCGGCTGCCCCGGCCTCTCGCACGCCAACTTCGGCCCGACGCGCCGCGCGTCGTCCGCTCCGAGCAGGTTCCTCCTCCCGAACCTGCCTCTCAACTGGTCCACCGTGGACGTGGAGCAGTCCAACGAGTACTACATGTACCACGCCGTTCCCGGTAGCCCGTCGCTCTCCAGGATCAGGGACCCTCCTCCAAGCCTGCTCTCGGCTGATCATCTCGGCATCTACTGCTGTGGTGCCGGGGAAGATTACATCCTGGCTGGTCTCTGCCTGCTCACGGATGTACTCCACCTCTACTCATCGACGTCGCAGGTTTGGACCGTGAAGCATACTAGATTGGACAGATCGCCCATCGGTGGATATATGCCTGTCGGCGTGCACAAGGTGATCCCGCTTGGAGGAAGCCTGTTCGGATGGGTCGATCTTTGGAGGGGTATGCTGGTATGCGACGTGCTGTACGACGATCAAAGTGTCCCGCTCTGCTTCATCCCTCTTCCTGGCCTCATGCCTGGGAACAAGGAAGAACATATATGCCCGTGGTCTATCCGGGATGTCACATACACCAATGGTTCACTCAAGTTCGTCGAGATCGAACATTTCCGAATACCAGATCCGGTCGAAGAAAGTGTGGCGCCATGTGATCCAGATGTAATCTATGATGACTTGTGCTTTGTGTGGCCTCGATCTGAGGATGATTCGTACAAGATGCAGTGGCCACACAGTTTTTTTGGTTGGAGGGCCGTCATATGGAATAGAGTGCTTCTCGACAACTGTTGGCGCAAGGGGTGTGAGGTTCATGTCGATGACATAATGGTGGAGAACCCACACCATTCTGCTTTGATGGCTCAGCTGGGGGACGATGTTGTTGGAAACTCGACGATCATGAACTTGTTACCATCTTTTCCTACCCTCGGCGTCTATGGTGACGATGTCGTCCACATGAGTTCCAGGGTGAGAAGTTCCGACATCGAGAACATGAGGATGGTCGCTGTTGACATGAGGAAGAAAGCACTTAAAACATTAGCACCGTCTCATGTTCTTGATGTAGATAACTACTGCAGCTACTTCCCATGTGTGTTGTCAAGTTACCTCAGCAACACTCCAATACATGCCCAGACACCTCAGCAGAGTTTGGGCTACTACTATGGTAGACCTCCAATACATGCCCAGACACCTCATCAGAGTTTGGGCTACTACTATGGTAGACCTCATGAATATGCTAATTGCACATATCCAAGCTATGACAATTACCCGCAGCCACTCGCTGTTCCATTGCAGTGGCAGCAGCAGCAAACATTCCAACCTAACTGCCCAACATACCCTGTGCTAGTGCATCCACATTCGATGAACGACTATCGCCTGCATCAGCCTCCACTACCATGGGCCCCTATGCCGCCGCTGCCCTTTGTCAGAATGTTGCCGTTTGTACCTCCTGCAGCAGCTGTCAACCCTGCTCCTCGCAACAGGCACCGAAGCCCACATCGGCACTCACCCTATGGACGCCCCCGCCGAAATTAATCTCTAGCTAAGCTAGACGAGTCGAACCTCGTGCATGTATATACTGAAAAAGAATCAATCTATACAACAGAAGTAAGATAAGGTAGGTAACATAAGTAACCACGTTAAGAAAATTGCTCCATATCTAAGACGCACATTAGTTGTAGCGCTAATTCACACTGGAAATCACATTGGATTACATGGTGGATAATGCTGAGTGAGATGATGCCAATTCACGTTTCTACTGGACTGAGACCAGATGGCGGTGCCAATATACGATTACATAGTGGATGGCTTTGCATTACAATGAAGATAAATTGGTTCTGTTCTACAATGGTGCTAATATATTTTGAATAAAAAAAGATAACTATATACGATAGGTAGAGATCTTTTGCTAGTCCGGCCTGAGAACATCAACTATCATGTATCATAAAGAAATTCCATGGGCTCTGTCAGATTTGCAAGCTGCAGCAGCAATTGATCATTGGAAAAGTTGGGCAAAAGATAGACTTAGCCTTCAACGATGCTGGTTGCTATGCGAAAAGTGGTTGCACCGAAAAAAAAACTTGAACACTCTTCATGTGAGTGGTTGGGCAAACAAATCAATGAGACGGTGATAGCTAGAGGAAGAAAGGAACCCTATGGTTTTAGCTTTCCCATGGTCGCCGCCCTGGCTTGTATTTGTTGCATCGTGTGTTGTGCGACATCATGCAGAGGCACCGCCTCTGCCCTTAAGCATGACTGCTTGATTCGTGGCGGCTAAGGATGGCGATGAAGACACATATATTGTCAACCATG
>NC_061510.1:47090687-47101867 GCF_022539505.1 Lolium rigidum | reverse complement strand
TATCGTGGCTCTCGCATGCGGGGGTTTCACGATGAAGACTATATGTAGGCGGAAGGGCGGGTCGGGAAGAGTCACGAGGGGCCCACACAGTAGGCCGGCGCGGCCAAGGCTTGGGCCGCGCCGCCCTGTTGTGTGGCCACCTCATGGCCCCACTTCGTTTCCTCTCCGGACTTCTGGAAGCTTCGTGGAAAAATAGGCCCCTGGGCGTTGATTTCGTCCAATTCCGAGAATATTTCCTTTGTAGGATTTCTGAAACCAAAAACAGCAGAAAATAGCAACTGGCTCTTTGGCATCTCGTCAATAGGTTAGTGCCGGAAATGCATAATAATGACATATAATGTGTATAAAACATGTGAGTATCATCATAAAAGTAGCATGGAACATAAGAAATTATAGATACGTTTGGGACGTATCAATTCACTTAAGGGAAACTTGTTGCTGTTCTACGAACCTTTGCTCTTGGAGGCACAACACTGTCTACAGGAATAGAAGCGTGCGTAGACATCAGAGATCCATAATAGCCCACACATATTCAACGATAACTTCGTGATCGAAAGAACCATTTACATACGATACTGATTCTCTTTGTCTCGCGATATTTTACTTATCCAAAATTTGATCGTCGGTATCTCCATACCTAGTTCAACCTCGTTAGCGATAAGTACTCTTTACTCGTACCGTGATATGACATCCCTTGTGAGCCAGTCACATGCTTGCAAGCTAATTGGATGTCATTCCACCGAGAGGACCCAGAGTATATCTATCTGTCATTTGAATGGACAAATCCCACTATTGATCCCCGTGCTTCAACCTATACTTTCCGAACACTTAATGCCACCTTTATAACAACCCATTTACGAAGTAGTGTTTGGTGTCATCAAAGCATCCATCCTGTGTAGGTGATTAAAATGATCTCATGGTCGAAAGATTACGTTACTATGTATCTTAAATCTTGAAGCACAACGGACTTCATAACTTGATCATATGCTAAGCTTACTATGGGTGTATGTCCATCACATCATTCATCTAATGATATGATCTTGTTATTAATAGCATCCAGTTCATGATTAGGAAACCATGATCATCTATTAATCAACAAGCTAGTGTAACAAGAGGCTTACTAGGGACTCCTTTATGTTTACAAAACACACAAGTATTAATATTTCCGGTTAATACAATTATAGCATGAGATGTAAACTTTTATCATGAACACTAAGATATAATAATAAACACTTTTATTATTGCCTCTTGGGCATATCTCCAATAGTCTCCCACTTGCACTAGAGTCAATAATCTAGTTTACATTTGTAAAGATCTAACACATTGGCCTTCTGGTGCTTATCATGTTTTCTTATGGGAGAGGTTTAGTCAACGAATCTGACATGCATCACTCAGTTTTTCAAATGAGTCGACATTAATCGTATACGTTTGGTCTTCTGGTGGAACCTTAATCCGCGGTCTGAAATATGTTACCAATATTGTCACATACAATATAGCTTCATAGTTCTGACACTGTCGGAACTACACCAAGATCTCAAAGAACTCCTCGACTCAAAACACCCTCGGTCATTGTCAAAACACTGATATACTCTGCCTTCATTTGTAGAATCCGTCACAATATTTAGAACTCATCTAAATCAAGCATAGACTCTTTCTAGCCCATTGTGCTACCTTTTAATGAACACATTAGCCTAATTGAGATTGAAATTCATTTTTATATGTGACCAAACTAATATCGGTGTAACACCTTACAATGATTTGTTTGTCATTACCCCATATAAAACTATATATTTATATCCCTGGCTCTGACAAAACACTCCGGGATATTCTTACTATTGTCAAATGATTATCATATGAATCATTCTGATATATGCTCGTAATACCTTAGAGCATAGAACACCTGATTGTGTACATATTATTCGTGATCTAAAATCACTTCATGTGTTTTTACTCATTGAGTGTCAAATACACTCAAGTCTTGTTTCAACCTCTACATGAAAAAGAACACCTTCTTGACGTTTTCATATTGAACTATATTCTATGTACTTTGACTTAAACTTATTATGCGCTTCAATCCATTTTCATAGAACTTGACGCTAAATATGTTTTTTTGTCCATATCCTTTCATTGAAGTTAATTTTCAATGAAACATTTTAATCATATCAAGTTCATCATTTCTAATCAACGATATTTCATCTACATAAACTATTAAAATATGTCTCAGCGCTCCCACTTAATTTATTGCACATGCAAGCATCTTCATCGTTTCTGATGAAATCAAAAAACTCTTTGATTATTTCATCTGGTGAAGATTCCAACTCTGTGATACTCACTTTATCCAGTGAAGTTTGTATACCTTTCTAGTATTCTACAGACTAGCAAAACTCTCAGCTGTATCTTGTATACACCTTTAATACATACTTCTGTTAAGGAATATATTTTGCCATCCTACTAACATATCCAATAAAAGAAATATGTAGAGATTACTAGAACAATCCGCATAGATTATAAGCATCGCTGCTGAAGATCTAATCTTATCGCATTCAACTCTTTGAACTTTGTTGTAAAAAATCTTTTGACAAGTCGAGCTTCTTCAAGGATATTATATCCAAGTCTATTAATTTTATAGATCCATTTACTTTCAAAAAGTATTTATTCCTTCAAAAGGTTTACCAAGCTCCAAGCTCGATTTTAGATACTATCTTGGATTTCATGACTCTTAGCAATTTTAACAGAGTCATGGCCCATCATAGCTTCTTTGTATGTAGTTGGTTTATCATTGTTCAAAATCAATCTTTTATCCGCAAATCATTTATTTGATCACAAAGTAAACCATACCTACAAGGTTCAATAGGTATTTCAATCTCCATGACTATAACACTTTGTAGACATGGGAGCCATGATCGTCGTGGCCGCTTCCGGAACCATTTTCGATGCTGCGCTACTCTGATCATCATGCTCATGTTCATCAACCTTATCAACTTCCATTGTCCTCCCACTCAAATACTTCGCTAGAAATAATTTCTTGGAAATAAGCGAAGAACATCAACAAACACTTTTGTCTTTGACTTCATAGTGGAAAGAATTCTCAATTATTTCTCTGGGATAACCAACAAAGAAATTTATCCGATTTTGGTTGTAAACTCATTTACTTATGCTATGCATACCAATATTTAAGAAAATGACTATTAGGATTTATACCCATGCCATAACTCATACGGTGTCATTTCAACGGATTATGATGACGCTCTATTTAGTGTAAAAGCGGTAGTCTCTAAAGCATAATCCACAAAATATAATGACATTATTTTATTTTATCTCATCATTAATCCAACAAGGTTTGGATATTTCTTTCGAATACTCCATCTCAACTATGGTGTTCCAAGAAACGTGAGTTGTGGAACAATTCCGTAACTCTCTTAGAGGTTTGCTAAAACTCGTAATTCAAATATTTCCACCATGATCCAATCATAGATATTTGACTTTTCTATTACGATGATTTCCACTTCATGCTGAAATTTATTTGAATCTATTCAAATGTTTCAAACTTCTTCCTCATGGAATAAATATATCCATATATATATCTATATATACTCAATTCATTGTTGGAAGTTTTCATGAGGTAGAAGAATCTTCCGCACACAACTATATCCAATGAACCACATACATCATCATGTATGTTTCCACTAAGTTAGTTGCCCGTTCAACTCTTGGCCTATGAATGGTATTTCAGTCATTTTCTTTAGAAAATATTTGCAAGTGCCAAACGATTAAAAAAATAGAATGACTCCAAAAATCCATTTGCATGGAGTTTCTTCATGCGTTCCTTTCTAACATGACCTAAATGATGGTTCCACAAATAAGTGGAATTCAAATCATTTGTCTTATGACATTTTAGCGTCAGTGTTATGCATGTGTATTTCACCATTAAGATTTATAATAACCTATCCATCGTACATGGAGTACTATCATAATTTGAACAACTCATTATTTTCATTTGACCAGAGCAAAATAACAATTATTAAGGTCTTTATTATAAATCTGAAGGGCTAGGTAGATTGCCAACGACGAACATAATAACACTTTATTTTGTTCCAAACATGCATTATTACCACATTCTTTGTCAGTCACTTAGGCCATTTTATTGTTGTATTGCGTTGTGTTGTATGACATCTCATACCAACCAATATGGTACAAATACCCAAGATTTCCATTGTGTGACCAATCAAATAATACATTCATGATATGTATATCATCTATATACATCTGAGCTAGACTTTTTAGTCTTTTCTTTCTTTCTGCCAAAATCTTTTGTAGTTTCTCTTTCGACTTTCCACATATTTCAGAAAACACTTCAACATCAATAACTTCTAGGCTTGTTTAGTCAAATACCAATAACCTTGAGGTTCGCACTTTGAAGTTGATTATCACATGACAAGTGTTCCGGATTTCACTATTAGTAACTTTTAAATGTGATGAATAATTTCACTCATATTTTTATCCATCATATCATGACAACTCATGATAAAGCTACTATGGCTCATATGGATATGCGAATAATGTTAGTGCCCAACTATTTGGAGGATCGACGACGCCTAGCGTCTTCAACCTTCGTACAATCCATAAAACTTATGAATTTATGTAGTCTCACTAAATTATATTATATTATCTTGTAATAAGGTCTTAGATATCACATATATCTCACACCTTGCTTATTTCTGAAAACAAACTTTTCAAACGGTTTTGAACATCAAGTTTCACGGAGACAAGATAATTTTAGATACTAATTGAAACCATTACTTTTCGAATCAACAATTTGAGGATTACCAAAAGTTTGCAATAGGACTTAATCATTTCTTGATTCTTTAACGATACGGTACCAGTCTGTAAAGTTACTTGTTAGATTTAATAGTATTTCTATCTCAAGTACAAGCCTAGCGCAAAGTAAAAAAATGGATGTTAATTCTAAAAAATTAATTCAAATACAATTTAGACTTTGTTCAGGATAAATTTGAATTTACTATTAATTCTTAAATTAACTAGGTGAACTCCCACTCAAAACAACATGCCTCATGTTGCCTTAGTGATTACACGAACCAAATCCACTACACCAAGTCCGATCATCACGAGAGATGATGTAGCTTCAATGGCGAACATCACCATGTTCATCATATCATCTATATGATTCATTCTTAACATTTTGGTCTGCCGTGTTCCGAGGCCATGTCTGTACATGTTAGGCTCGTCAAGTTAAACCTTAGTTTTCGCATTTGCAAATCTGGCTTGCACCCGTTGTATGCACATGTTGAGTCTATCACACCCGATCACCACGTGATGCTTTGAAACAACGAGTCTTGGACACCTCAGGTCTCGAAAGGGCTCTGGTCCAACGCGTTCAGGTGGTGCTAGTGCCATCCTGTGGCGGAGCTCCACGACAACGGGTCGTTGGTGACTGGCTTGGCCCTGGTCTAGGCACCTCAGGTCTCGAAAGGGCTCAAGCGGGTAAGCGTCTTGCGGCTGGGAGGCTTACTGGAGGTGGTGGTGGCGACTTGTCTTGGATTGCAACATCGACGTTGCGGCCTGCCCATTGCAGCAGGGCGGGCGTGACTTTACGGGCCCGCCTTGCCTGGTGTGCACTTGCTTCTATGTCCAGTCGATGACTGCCTCTCACCGGTGGAGGAGGGTCACTCACGAGTGGTTGTGGGGATGTTTTCTCATCTCGACGATGTCTTGTACTTCCCGTCTTGCAGGCCGCTTGCTGGTGTCATGTAGTGGTTGATGATATTGACAACAAGATTGTGGCGACACATGTTGGTGACGACATAGCTGGGTGGTGGTGCTCCCTTGCGCCAGGTTTATTTTTGTGTGGAGGGGGTTGGGAGAAATCCTTGCCGACTCGTCTAATCCTTACACGGTGCCGCCTTCGAGTGGCACTATTCCTCCCCGAAGGGCGTCGTGGGGATACTTTGCCCATTGTACTCTGTGTGCCGGGGAAAATCCTAGGACCTTATGATCCTACAGCCGTAGGTGGACCTAAGAAATTTTTGAAGTCTGAACAAACAAGCTTAGTGTACTATTTTTTAATTAAATACATATGAATTAGAGGCCAAAATAACCTTGCCGGCCGGCTGAAAGCCCGGGCAGCTGCCCGGACAAGAGGGATGGTAGATCCGTCTATGCCCACAACAGTGCCATGTCGACGGTGCTTCCCATCTTGAAGGGGCTGCTTGACACGGGGCGGTTTGGGATGCTTGGAAACTGGTGAGTCAAAGACAGAGGGCGCAGCAGTTGAGGATCATCGTCGTTTTATCACTTTGTCATAACCTTTATTTTTTTCTTTCTTTTTGGGCATATTTGTGTTGCTGCATCAACATTTTTTTTTCGAACTCATGTATCGGTACGGTTGCTATATTAATATAGTGAAGTTAAAGGCTGATTCAAGAGACAAGTTTAGTACTTTTCGAGCAAAAATTGCTACCATAAATCCATAATCGTTGTAAGTTGTAACGTACAGCTTAGAGAGCACATGGACCAACAAGATCACATGTCATCAGCGAAGATCCATTGGAGGAGTGATCAGAAGTTCAGAACAGAATCAGATGGCGAGCACGAGGGCAGGGAGCTTCCTGCGAGCGTGGTCCGGCAGCCGGCTCTGCCACACGTGCTGCGACGGAGGCTGCGAGTAGGCCGTCGTCTCCTCGGCGGCACGGCCGAGCCTGGTCACGAGGAGCACCGTGTTGCAGTACTCACGCACCTCCGTTACCCGCCCGCCGGGACCAACAGTCCAAGCGTGCACCCAGTACAGCAACCCTGTCGCGTCGGTGCCCTCGGCCAGGACGGTCGACCCGAAGGCGTCGACCGTGCGGACTATGAACGGGATGCCCGGGGCGGCTCCGGCGCCGCCGGTGAGGAGGCGCATGAGCACCAGGTGCTGGTGCGCGCGCGGGCCGTGGAACCACCAGTCCACGTCCGGGTTCAGCAGCCGCCGCACGGTGTCCGCGTCGCCGCGCTCCACCGCGCTGTACAGCTCCTCCACCACCGCCTTGCTGCTGACAACTGCTTTGTCGCTGCTGGTGCTGCTGCCATGGAATAGTGAGCCGGCGTCGCCGCCGGTATCTCCCTTGCTGTGAGCCAGCTTTGTGAACTGAGAAACGAGGCCGTAGACGAAGAAAGGTAGCAGGCTATCTGAGCGCAAGATACTTGAGGGAGATGAGAATGGCAGCGTCTTAAATAGGGAGGTCCGGTATCTATTGAATTTGCAACTTGTACTGATGTGAGTAGGATTCCAAAATCATACAACCTTTTGGTATGGATTAAGCAATTGATAATGCGATGCGATTCTTTTTTACATGATGTTTACTCAAAGTCATTACACTGAACTTTAAATTAATAAATCCACAATGACAGATAAAACAAGGTAACCAAGGTCATGAAGGAGACACCGCCATGGTTTTGACTAGGTCTACTCCAGAAAGACTACACTTGGACTAAAATTCATATGTCTCTGCTCCAAATAAGACCCTTTTCCTATCGCCCTAGATCGAACAGTGTCTCACGATCGAAAGCAAAGAAGTTCACCCTAGAACCTGAACAAACGTTGAGGCCCAGGCTGACAGGGGAGCTGACAATAAGAACGTCCAACGAGCTCCACGAGAACACCACTTCCACCCATGGCTCAACCACATCGCAGGGCGAAAACTGTTGGACACAGTTGCAACGAAGAAGATCCGGCGTAAGAAAACGACAACAACACCACAAAGGGTCAGGACTTGCGAAAGCGCGAGTTGTCGCAAACATGACGCGATTACACTAGTAATGCTATCTGTCCAATGTGTATATTTTGTTTGTAAATGCTATTTTACTCATCCATATTTTTTTACAAATGAACATTTCTCTCGATTCAGCTAAGGAACTCTGGTGGAAGTCTAAATCACAAATTTATGGTTTCAGTTGAATGTTTGTACACTGCTATAGCTGAAAGATACTAGGACGGATGAGTATCCTAGTGATAATATAGTTTAGATATTAAATATGCTATGAAAATTAGGAATAACACTGAAAGCAATTCAAAGATATTTTAACTTTTTCTTCCTTTTTACCTATTTTTTTAATGAAACCACAAACTTCTCATTCTTGTCATTACATTTGCAGACTTCCGCTTTTTAAATTTTTACATTTTTTTCTTTACTTTTGAAATTATTTTAGTCTAACAAGGTTGCCATGTGTGCGAAAATCCCTGTTTAAAACTCTCACGTACTTGCATGAGGGCTTACGATTTCCGATTTTCATGTTTGAAATGACAACTACTACCTTTATTTATAAAAGGATGTCGCAAATATATCTATATTTAGATGTATCTAGACACTCTTTAGTGTATAGGTATGTCTAAATGTAAATAAACCTTTGCTACGTTTTTATGGATGAGGGAGCAGATTTGATGATTAGTCCAGGGATCCTAGCAAATGGGTTGGTATATTACCCGATAAATTCCATATTCGGCACCCTACATATGGCTGATAAAACTAGCGCCGAATGAACACTGAAAACGACCACCAAGGATATATGCCAAATCCAACATGGTTTATGTTGATTCTCGAGAAATCCGAAGCTAAGCTTCCAAACACAACATGGTTTTACTAGGAATCATGGCATATGTACGTTTAATCTGTTGTATAGCTGCGTGCTTTCTGATAGGGAAGTGGATACTCCTAATAATTTCTAAAATACTCTTGCAAACCGTTCAATCACGCTCAGGAATGCATTACCCCGGGGCAACACCAATTGGTGAAGGCTCTGATCTGGTGCTCAAACTGATACGGTAGTTAAAGCAAGCATTCTGAGTGTCCACTCGCCTGTAGCGCACTGGTGCTGCTGCATCTTCATCCTTGCTCTCATTGGTCATATTCTGCGTGCTTGGATGCAGGTCTGACCAAGTGCGTTTCAGGTGCTGCGGCAACTAGCGAAAGGAAAAGGGAACAAATTCATTGTAAGACAGGTTATTGATTAAAGCAACACGTCAATAATAGGTCCATATTTATTTGTTTAGAAACCAACAGTCATCGGTCGTCAGGGCGCACCCTGACTCGTAGATTTATCCATGAGGTGGAGCATTGTGAACCCAGAATAAAAAAGACCCTCTCCGTTTATACGTGAACATTTGTGCCAATCCTGAGTCCTCGGCACTAGTATACATCGGCACTGTGATGTATTGTCATGAAATATATGCAACTGGTATATTTTTGTCAGCCGGTGTAAATATACAAGGTAAACATGAAAAAAATACATAAACCCCCTTTACAAATAACACTCTCTACACAAAGACTAATATATATCACTACCATCCCCTCAAATTCGTGCCAGATCAGCACCATCGGATTTGTAGAGCTGAATCTAGTCCTTGGTGAACAAGTCCGCCAACTAAAAATCTAAGGCACGTATCAAAGAGGAATAACCTAATAATATATTTGTGTTTGCATATAAGAAGCTAATTGGCGAGCTTATATTTCAGCGGGTGGCGTCTGTACTACTCGACAAAAGAAAAGTTGCTAGAGTGACAAAAATTACGATAATCCTCGAGTTGTTCAAGAAAATAAAAGAGGATCCACTTCCCTATCAATAATTTCTAAAGGAGGATCCACTCCCCTTTGTTTTGCCTTTTTGTTTGTTTTGAGGAAGACATCGTCCGATTATCCTCCAAAATTGTTTGTTTCCCAATAGAACTTTTGAGCCTTCATAAAGTTCTGTCCTAAAAAGTTTTTGTATAGGGTTGGTACCTCCGGGTCATTCTTGTTCAGCACCTCTAAGGAGGATATTTATTGTTTTTGTCCAAGCACATGTTTGAGGGTGCTTTATTCGATTCAGTACCACCGAGATGATTCTCGACCAGTACTTCCAAACATTCCCATTTCAAGGATGAAAACTAGCCATTCTAGGTTAGAACCTTCAGATTTTTTTGTCTTCACTTCCGGGTGGAAACCATTTTTTGAATGTTTTGTTCCTACTGGTACCTCCAAACTTTTCCTCGGATACTTCTAATATTCAATTTTTTCACTCAGAAATTCAAATATGTATTGTTCAGTACTTATGGTATTTTTATTCATTACTACACTAAGCTAATTATTTTTTTCTTGTAAATTTCTCCTTTTGCCTGTGAATAACATTGACCCCCAAGGCAGAAGTAGGACTCATTGAAGGGTTATAAAAGAGTGCTTTCTTGACCTACCCTTATCATCTATATTTCATACACCTATATATACGCCTCAAATCCAAACTTTATGAGATCTAGAGTGATTTGAAGCTTATTTGTTTGTGAGATCCTTTTTGTGTCATCAAGTTCCAAGTGATAGTCTCTGTTTTGTTACCTCATGGAGGGTGTGCACCTCCTAGCCGGCTACTGTCACTTGGAATCCTTCATGGTGATCTGTGAAGGGTCCAAGAGTTTTGAAAGGCCCTATGACTGCCTGAAGGAGATATGCCCTAGAGGCAATAATAAAGTGGTTATTATTTATATCTTTATGTTTATGATAAATGTTTATATATCATGCTATAATTGTATTAACCGAAACATTAGTACATGTGTGATATGTAGACAAACAAAGAAGTCCCTAGTATGCCTCTTAACTAGCTTGTTGATTAATGGATGATTAGTTTCATAATCATGAACATTGGATGTTATTAATAACAAGGTTATATCATTATATGAATGATGTAATGGACACACCCAATTAAGCGTAGCATAAGATCTCGTCATTAAGTTATTTGCTATAAGCTTTCGATACATAGTTACCTAGTCCTTATGACCATGAGATCATATAAATCACTTATACCGGAAAGGTACTTTGATTACACCAAACACCACTTAGCGTAAATGGGTAGCTATAAAGGTGGGATTAAGTATCCGGAAAGTATGAGTTGAGGCATATGGATCAACGAGTGGGATTTGTCCATCTCGATGACGGATAGATATACTGCGGGCCCTCTCGGTGGAATGTCGTCTAATGTCTTGCAAGCATATGAATGAGTTCATAAGAGACCACATACCACGGTACGAGTAAAGAGTACTTGTCAGGAGACGAGGTTGAACAAGGTATAAAGTGATACCGAAGATCAAACCTCGGACAAGTAAAATATCGCGTGACAAAGGGAATTGGTATTGTATGTGAATGGTTCATTCGATCAAC
>NC_061510.1:46940909-47090587 GCF_022539505.1 Lolium rigidum | reverse complement strand
GTGATACCAAAGATCAAACCTCTGGACAAGTAAAATATCGCGTGACAAAGGGAATTGGTATTGTATGTGAATGGTTCATTCGATCACCGAAGTCATCGTTGAATATGTGGGAGCCATTATGGATCTCCAGCATCCCGCTATTGGTTATTGGTCGGAGTGAGTACTCAACCATGTCCGCATAGTTCGCGAACCGTAGGGTGACACACTTAAGGTTTGATGTTGAAATGGTAGAACTTGAATATGGAATGGAGTTCGAATATTTGTTCTGAGTCCCGGATGAGATCCCGGACATCACGAGGAGTTCCGGAATGGTCCGGAGAATAAGATTCATATATAGGAAGTCATATTCCAAGTTTGGAAATGATCCTAAGTGCATTTATGGCGTGTTCTAGAAGGTTCTAGAAAAGTCCTGAAGAAATCACCATGGAAAGTAGAGTCCCGGAGAGACTCCACCTTGCATGGCCAGCCAACCCTAGAAGGGAGGAGTCCAAGGTGGACTCCTCTAGGGTGGCCGGCCAACCCACCTCAAGGAAAGGTGGGAGTCCCACCTTGGGTAGGACTCCCTCCTTGAGTAGGTTTCCCACATATGGGAGGTTTTAGTGTTGGGGTCTTATTCGAAGACTTGGGCTAGAACTCTTGGGGCTTCCACCTATATAATGAGGGGCATAGGAGAGGGGGCTGATCACTTCAAGCCTCAGCCTTGGCCGCACCCCTTAGAGGACCGGCGCCCAACCCCCCTCTCTCCCCAAACCCTAGCGGTCTCTCTCCTCCACCACATCCCGCACGCTTAAGCGAAGCTCCGCCGGATTTCTCCACCACCACCGACACCACGCCGTCGTGCTCGTCGGATTCAAGAGGAGCTACTACTTCCGCTGCCCGCTGGAACGGGAGGTGGACGTCGTCTTCATCAACAACCGAACGTGTGATCGAGTACGGAGGTGCCGCCCGCTCGTGGCACCTGAAGCGATCGTGATCAAGATCTTCTACGCGCTTTTGCAAGCGGCAAGTGAACGTCTACCGCAGCAACAAGAGCCTCATCTTGTAGGCTTTGGAATCTCTTCAAGGGTGAGACTCGATACCCCCTCGTTGCTACCATCTTCTAGATTGCATCTTGGCTTGGATTGCGTGTTCGCGGTAGGAAATTTTTTGTTTTCTATGCAACGTTATCCTACACTGCCTACATCGTGTGAAGATCCCTTCTTAATGGTTGTGCATGGCTAAAGTGTACTAGCATAAGGAGAAGTAGGGTGGTTTTGGTGACCTGGAAATTTGTTTCCTTCTCCGACGAGGACATAGGATAACGTCAACTATTTGAATCTCGAGATACATCCTCATGTTTGTACTCCCCTTACTTTGCTTCTTTACTTATTGTAATGTAATTTTTTACAAGTTTCTACTTTGTAGAATTCATACTTACGGAGTTTATGCAACCATAGAAAAAATAAGATAAATGTGTCAACTTTCATTAAGATTTTAAACACTGCCTATTCGAGCAGGAGTAGAGATAGTCCGAACCAAATTTAGGAAACAAGATAGGATATTCCCAGGTGAGTGACAACTAGGTATACAAGACTCGTGGCAGGATGACCATAGCTAGCAAACCAGAATGAGAATCGCTATAAGCTCTTAGGTGGAAAATGAGATTTATTGGAGGCTAAACTATTCACTCATCGGTAAGAGCAACACGTATAAGAACAACACATGTACACTTCTTTTGGAACATGAGGAAGCAACCCGAGGTATAATAAACCTCAATAATAAAAATTTAGGAGGCAGGGCTAAGATTGGCCATAAGAAAGTGTTGACAAAGACGATCCTTCACAAAGGCAGTATACAATCATGTATAGTGACGATCATGTCATCAACATACATAATTAAATGATACAGAAAAAGAGGAGTTCGCGGGAGTTTAGGGTTGACATACTCCCTCCGTCCACAAATAAGTGTACCTGCGGGATTTTCAATATAAATTATAAGGTGGAGTGAAAAGTACATTGGGAACATGCATCTCTCCTCTTTAATTCTTTCACCTCCAATAAGCTAAGTGCATGTAAAAAACAAGAAGAATATGTGCTCAATATTATTGGGTTTGATTTCCGTGCGATGAGAGAGAAGCAATTAAATTGCATTGGGAAGATAGGAGTACACTCTTTTGTGGACAAAGTTTAGAGGCTAGATGTCCACTTATTTGAGGACGGAGGGAGTATAGCACATTATCATGATCAATCACTGAAAAACCAGCAGCAGTGATCACCTATGTGAAGCGCCAAACCAGACTTGAGAGGTTTGTTTACAACCATAAAGACAATGACGGAGATGACAATTAATGCCCTTTAAAACTGAATATTCATGTGGTGAGTACAACTCACCATTAATAAATGCATTTTAACATCAAGCTCATGAACATACCACTAGCGAATATGAGATTTAGCAAGAAGAGTACGTGTGATTAATGATCGTCCTAGGCACATGAGAAAATGCCTCATTATAGTCGCTACCATGCAACCGCTGAAAACCCCATTCCACAAGGCATACCTAGTAGCAATCAAGAAAAAAAACAGAGGATCGAGTACCTTGTAGAGTGTAGTCAAGTGATCAGAACACGAGACCGATTTTCCAGACCCTTCCCACCCCTCGTCCCTATCCACATGTGTCATATTCTCATTTGCTGGAGCCGTGACATCTACTCTTCTAATAACACCACTCATAGCGTAACAATAACTCCTTTTGCCTCCCCGCCGTCCATCCACCCCTATTCTATCCCATGCCTTTGCCCCGCCTTTGCCAAAAACCGAGACGTTGTTCACTATTTCAAGTTGAGCACTTCACTATTTCAACCAAAAAAAGAGGAAAATAACACTCTTTCCATCTATAAAAGGATTCTTTTAGAGTTGTACAAATTTAGATATATCTATACACTAAAGAGTGTCTACATATCTCTAAATTTAGTCAAATTTAAGATATAATGTACAGAGGTACTCCCTCCATTCTTTTTTTTTTTGAGAAACACAGTACAACGCAGACTCACACACACGCGCATACACTCACACCCATGAACGCACACACGCACACCCTACCCCTATGAGCACCTCCGAAAGACTGAGCCGGCGGGGATCTTGAAATTGACGAAGTCACCACTGGCGCCTCGTTGTCGACGGGAACGTCGCCTCCCACTGAATGAATATTCCGCCTTAATGAGACACACAGATGTCAAATCTGGGATTTGAACTCTGGTGGGCTGGGGGTACAACCACCCTCCTAACCACCCAACCTCTAGGTACTCCCTCCATTCATAAGTTACTCGACTTCGCATACAAATGTGTACAACCATGTATCTAGATTCATTTTAGTTACAAATACCTCCGTATCTAAAAAAAACCAAGTCACTTAATTTAGGACGGAGAAAGTGCTATTTAATACCTTGACAACTCCCTGTCGTTGCCGGCTACGAGACAGAAAAAAAATCACAAGCTTCCATAATCCAGCATCATTGGTGTTTAGATAAGAACATTATCCGGTGTATGGCCCTGACTCCAGCTGTTTATCTCTTCTGGTATGAAAACGGTGACGTACATACAGCGTGGTTGAAATATTTTGGATTGAATGGAAGAGAGAAAACACAAGACATCCAATCCATGAACCCGTGATTTTGTTTTGTCATCATTGGACGAGTGAAATCCGTGAAGCCGTGCATGCATCAGGGCTTTGACGTCCACGTTACGAGATTCAGCAGGCTATCTGTATTGGGCCTTTGATCGGTTGCAGCCCAAACACACCGGCCAGAGCCGCTCAAACTAAGCAACCGAGCGGGCGCGTGCTCGCGTTTAGTCCCACCTCGCGCAGCGAAGCCGCACAGGAGGCGAAGACTCGCTATATAAGCAGACCCTGGCCGGCTGTGAGAAGCATACCTTTCTCGGCCTTTTGGCTAAGATCAAGTGTAGTATCTGTTCTTATCAGTTTAATATCTGATATGTGGACCATGTGTCCACAACGATATTAAATTTATTTTTTGTGGGGGAGGGTCCACCACAGTAGCTTGCTACTGGGGCCCTCGAGTGTCGCCCAGGCTTTGCACTGCTGCCTGGACCCGGCGCACCCCAACCAAATCAATAAAAAGAAAATTGGAGCAGATTTTTCTCTTTGATCTGCTAGCTGGAACCTAATTAACCAGAACAGAAAATATGATCTTGCGTAGGCGTGAAGATCTTATTGGTTTAGTACGTAATGTGGATTGTGCTGCTGCTTTGAAGAACCGTTCGTGACTATAATCGGACCATCAGAATCAGATTCAGCGGTTGTATCTAACTCGACTGATTAGTGTACGTAATCCCGCAGCCACACATTTGGAATCCAGAACAGCTCATTTAGGTTGAATTCGGATATACTCTCTCTGTTCCATAACTTGTCGGCGTCGCGTCGTTGCACAAGGTAGACACGAAGAAAATCTACGTGCTAGCACAACCTATTTAAAGTTCATGCATAAGCATGCGACAGTTAAATCGGATCGGATAGGAGTAGAGCTATTTCAGACCCCATAATCAGAGCTGGGCTGTGAACATCTTTGTGCTCCCAACCAACAAAGCAACCGAATGCCCTGCCCGTGAAGTCTTGATAATAAAATCTATCAGAAACGCCTCAACCACAGGCAGGTGTCGGCAGCTGTTGCATGATGACTCCAAAGTGTTTTGTATTCATGCCTAGGAATTCCAAAACCCCCAATCCAGAATCTGCCAGCTCATTAAACCCTAGCCGATGTGTGACACTCATGCCGTCGTGCGCTGGGCTTCAATCTCCGGTGAGCTGTACACACGGAGTCGCCGGTCTTTCTCGCCGCCTTTTCTGCTCCCCGGCTGGGAAAGAAGCTTATCCGCCCAAGAGAAAGCCGTGTGAAAAATTTGAGCTAGTCAGCAGCTAGTGGACGGATCACGGACGTCTGGACGTGGCTGGGCGGCGGGCCCAGAGAAGCGCACACACAACGACACACGTTAATGTCACCAGCTGTAGCCTGTAGACGCGTCCACAGCAACGGTACCACAGCGTCTCAGAGCCAAAATCATAGGCAGATTGGGATTGATTAGGATAGTGGTTAGGGAAACCCCTGAGATTTGGCAGGCAGGGGTGGGCGCCCGCCGTTAGCTAGTTACTACTCCACCAGCTGGGTGTGGACTGGAAGATAGAAAATTCGTCGGCATCAACCCTATATAAGTACAGCTCTGCCGATCTGCTTCTTCTGTCCAGTCACTGTCCACACACATTTGTACCTCTCCGCACTGCACTGTGCTTGCTCTAGCTCGCTCCTGAATCTGCTCCACAGCCCACAGCTCAAGCAGAGCCTGAAGAAAACATCAGTGGTGCGCGTGTCTGCGAGAGAGATCATCCATGGAGAACCACAAGGAGGTAAGAAAAGCACGATTCCCGTCTCCCGATCGAATATTTCCCAGATCGATCATGCTGGCCATGGATTCCTTTTCCACGATCTGTTTGCTGCGCAAGAGGTTAACGATTTGGATGCGCGGGCTGTGCTGTGCAGGGTCAGGCGTGGATGACGGTGCCGGCGTTCGGGGACTGGGACATGAAGAACGGCGCCATGCCGGACTACTCCATGGACTTCTCTAAGATCCGGGAGATGCGCAAGCAGAACAAGAAGGAGCTCTCCCGCGCCAGCCTGGGCGGCGACGACGACATCCTCGCCCACCACCAACAGCACCAGCACCAGCACCAGCAGCAGAAGCCCGCCAAGGCGCCCACCAAGCTCGGCGGTACGGCCAACGACCACCGCCGCCAGCCCCTCCACGGCCGCGACGACTCCCCCACGGTATGCTTTCCCTGCTTACTATAGTCGGCTTGTAGTTTGACAAGTCATCATCCATTTGATGCCGCTTAACGGTCAAAAGTAGGATTCCCATGTCCACAACTTTTCTCTGTTTCGATTCGTTTGACCGTCCACATTAGAGTACTACTACTACTAGTATAAAAACTGTTAGCAGCCATGGGGTTTTGCTAGGTCAAACTCGTATTCCAAAGGAACGGCTAATTTGACCGTGGACGGTGGAACAGAGCATTTGAATCCTATGTTAACTAAACACATGTTTTCCTGTGCTAAGTAACTCAAAGAAGGGCTAGGAAAAGGACGAACAAACAGGTGTACATGTTCATCTGCAGCTCTACATTTGCCTGGTGACTCTTCTTGAGTTCTAGTAGTAAGTGCACAACTTGTTGTGATAAATAAAGTAAAGAAAAGAAGTACATGCACCGAAAAGTGGAACCGCCTTTGTGACAGCCGAGTAGTACTTCCTGATAATCATGTTTAGATGATTATGGTTGGCCCTGATACAAGTTTATGTCCCTGTCTGTCTATCTGCATCGACAGTGGAGTCGGTTCAACCTGTACAGGTTGGTCCAGCCTGAGCCATAGCACCGGCCATTCCAACCTTGTGCATGTAGTGCTTTGTCGCAACTGTCAGCTGATTGGCAAGGAAATCATCTTATTTTCTTAATCATACACTCCATATCTTTATGAAGGGCTCTACTGATAAAATGACAACTGATAGTATGTAATGTGTCATTGTCCATGAGGTATCCAAATAATCATGTTAGGAATACTACCTAACGAAAGACGATTATAGCATGTTAGGAATCCTAGCTGATGAAAGATGATTAAAAGAAACTAATAATGATATCATAAGCAGCCTAAAGGCTGCAGATATGATGAGAACTGGCAAGACAGGGTTGACATAAGTTCGGTGGCATCTTAGTATAATTTATACCTTCCTTAGGCTGTTGCTTATGACAATGGAGAAATTGATTACCACCAAAATAAGACAGGCAATTCCTTCAGCTACATAGTTGGCAAAATAACATTCAGAATTGCAATCCTGGGGGCTGTCGCAGTGTCTCTGTTGCATACAGCATGCTACTTAGCGCCTTTGATATGAAATTGAAGCTTGGTATTGCTCTTTTGTTTTGTAACCTGATTGACACCTACATGTACTTGCTGCCTTGTATATGAAATTGCAACTTGATTATGCGCTTTTGTTTTATAACCTGATTGATGCCTACATGTACTGACCTACAAGGAACTGTTGATGCAGGGGAGGAAGAGGTTCCTGAGCTATTTCCAGTGCTGTATCAAGGCCTAAAGAACTGCTACTGCTGCCTCCATTTGCGTGTCACGGCAGAGAACATCTTAGCAAATTTAGTCTAGGCTTGTTCGGTTTGCTCAAGTTCACCAAAAAAAATGTAATATATTTGTCGTCCTGACTCTTCATATGCTGGTCTGTTTAGATAACGAAACGATTTATGTGGGAAAACAAATTGCTTGCGAAACAAGGAATGATGTTGCCTAGTAATGTAGTATATCCAGGCAGAAATGGCATGTTCAATTTGTGTATTCGGTATTGGTATGATTGTAACTTGATTCAGGTGCTTCAACACCTCAGCTGTTGGACAGAGCCTGTACCACGGAGATTAGGCAGAGGAGACCTGGGGTTGTCTGAGCAACTAAGATACCTGAGGATAAGCTAATTAAGCTTGCTGAAACGTCTATAAATAATCGTTTTGAAAGACAGTGATGCTAATTAAGCTTGCTGAAACGTTTTATAAATAATCGTTTTGAAAGACAGTGATGCTAAAATATTATATGAACATGTGATTTTAGTTATCTTGCTTTATATGGAAAAAATCTTGATCATTCTTCTCATTTGATTTGGATAGTAAGAGGCAAATGACCTCAATGTTGGTAAAGATAAACATGTGTTATGAGGGTGCAATGTGAGTTTAACTTTCATAAAAACATAGTAACCATCACATAACGTAACACGACTTATACTTAAAAAAAGATAGTAGCGACATGATGTAATACTTGGTGTCTATGACTTATATGTACTTGGCATTTGTGTGAGAATCTCGTTTTCTTTTGAGGTTCTTCAAAGATCATGATATAACGACTAGATGGGGAGAATAGGATTTAACAAAAATTGTTGCGAATTAAAAAAAGAAAGGTGCTGGAGCAACAAGTGAAGCGCAACAACAACAACGACACATGATGAAGCCTACAAACAGAGATAATAAGTTGGATGTTAACAAATAGACAAAATGACAGACAAATTCATCAAGTGCTTCAACCAAAAAATAGATCAAACTGCAGGCTAACAACATATACAAACTTGATGAAGCATATGGCAAGGATGAGGACAAACGGAATACATGAATGCTTTAATTAGAGAAACAACAAATCATAAGCATGGAAACAAACAGGATTTTAGAAGTAAATGAGATGACTAATCTCTCCGTGGTAAACATCAACTCCAATCCACAACGACATAAGATATGCCCGAGTTCAGCTACTACGACATTAAGAAACGCCGGTCCATCTCAGTACCTACCACGACATATATATCTATTGGTATGGGTGTTACCATGGCGAATATATGTGTGCCAGCCTTAACAGCCGCCGAGAATGCTCATCCACCGGCCAAAATCTTTTGCAGGCGACTACATCTTGTGTCGTCCAAAAAAATCCGTCGGGTATGGGTGGAATTTTTGCAGTGTGAGCATAGTGAGAAGTGGAAGTTTAGTTATAATGGATGATCCGGAAGATAGTGATGAAGGGCAAGGTGGGAGAAACAAGGGAAAGCCGAGTGGAAGGAGGATGGAGAAGGACAATAAAAATAAGAAAGCCGAGGTCGCTAGCCTGAAAGATCACATCGAAAAGCTACGAAAGTCAAAAGAAACCACAATGGCCAAGCACATGGATTCAAAATTGGCCATGATCGAGAAGAAACAAGAACTTAAATAAGCTAAGTGGGAGGCTATCCAGTAAGCCGAAAATCGAAAGCTCGCTCGGCGAGGGCCACTGCGGAGAAGGTAAAGGCCGATGGTAGAGAGTCTTACATCCAGATCATGATGATGGATCCTAGCGGGTTGGGTGCTCTTGGAAGGGAGTTTAGAGAGATGCAAAAAATGGAGATCATGGAATGGAGAAGGCAAGAACATATGGCCTGTGGTGGAGATCATTTTGGTGTTCTTGGTGGTGATGCTATTGATGATGGTGATGGTGTTGATGTTGGTGTAATGGTGTTGCCGGTGATCACCGATTGGCCGATGATGGAGCTCGCAATGCTCAATGATAGTGTTACAACCGATGGCACTGTTGAAGATGTTGCTGTTGATGGCTTTGGTGCACACATTGCCATTTGATCGAGGGGTTGTTATTTGTTGTGTATTGTTTGGACATGTTTTAAACTGATACCTTTTGTATTACGCATGTTTGATTTGATCATCGGAAACATGTTTTCTATATGCCGTAAATTCTAATTTAAGGTACCGACACGAACTACGGTATAACAGATCCCTCTGCCGCAACTTACACCGCACTGGGAAACATATATCCAAGCTACGGTATATCCAAGTATCGACACTAGTAGATGTGCCCCTATCCTTTCAATTCAAAATATGAGATCTACTCCATAGTAGAGATGTTGTAAGAGCATGTCTAACAGACCCCTCAAAAGGCCCAACCCCGTAAAATAACCGCCGATATACGGGGTAGGGCTCTACCAGACCGTCTAGCAGACCCCGTAAAACAGGTCCTCGCGTCGATTTTTTACAGTTTTGGCTATGGAGCGGCTCTTCGCCCGTTACTTGCGAGGCAGGAGGCTGAATACAAGGCCAACCTCTCATCCTATTTCAGCTAGGGCGCGCAGACATTTCAGAATTCCCAACCGTTTTCCCGCGCCGCCGTTGAAAACAAAATATTCCGTAGGATTCTGTTTTACGGGGTGGGGATACGGGGTCTGCTAGCTCGGACGAGTTTTCGGCAGGTGAAAAGTGAATACAGGGCCGTTTACGGACAAAAAATGGCCACGACTTATTTTTATTTAAACAAAGCCACGACTTATCGTGTGCCCCTATCCTTAGAACGGTTCTTGAAACCCACCATGTCGCGGCTGCTCATCCGTTGTATGAGCTTCACATGACATATTTTGAATTTAAATCGTTTTAACACTAATAAATCTTTATTATATTACCTAGAAAAAGGTAGTACCAACACTAATAAATCTTTCTTTTGTCAATCATAGTACTATAGATCGTTTGTTAGATCTGGCGATGAATTAACGGGAGGAAAAGCATTTCCAGCCGTAGAGACGTAGAGCCATTCTTGTGTCGTCTTGGAGCGCCGGCCACCACTCCCGGCGAATCCATCCCACTCCCACTCCCACTCCCACTGCCACTCCCCTGGAGACCTAGGGTTCCACCTCCCATCCCAGCCATCCCCGCATCGCTGCTATGGCCGACCCCGACGAGCTCGGCCGGAGGCTGGCCGTCGTGGGCGTCTCCGACCCCGGCCCCGACGACGCCGCCGGCACCAGCAACCTCTTCCAGGTCATGCGCGCCGTCGAGGATGCCGAGACCACCATCCGCCAGCAGGTCAGCGATTCCTCCAGGCCCCATTTCCATTTCTCTTGGTCCGCCCCCTGATTGCGAGTGAGGCCTCTGTGATGTTATTGATACGACTACCTGTGTGTCCCTCTCACGCGCAGCTGGAGGAGAACGGCCGCCTGAAGGAGGAGCTGATGCGCAAGACCCGGGAGCTCGACGCAATCGTAAGTCCAACTCCACCACGCATTCCATTCTCGATGCCGCCACCGCCTGCTTATTACACTGAAAAAATGATTCCCTCCCCGATCCACCAAATCTCAGTGTACTGTTGGCTAACACAGCCTCTGCTGATGAATACTTGCATAAATCCTTGCAATTGATACATCATGTGCAAACCTCACTGGTATTGCTACCTTATCACACAACTCATGACATTCCAATCTTCATCTGTACTACATGAAAAATGAGATGGTATATATTCAGTTATGCATCCATATCGCCTCTGATTGTGTATGATTACTGCTGGCATAGTATATTTTCCCCTCTTATGCTCAGATTGTCAGATAGCCCAATTTCAGTGCTACTTCTTTCACATTTTCGTTCCACTGGGACCTAGCTTTGAGCCGCCTTCTACCTCTATCTGCTACAGCGGTCAGAGGCTACAAACCAGACCTCTTTCACTGCGCTGGATCAGGACCGCGCCATCGAGGCCTACAGAAACTCTTATTCAGCTGATGCAGTCGGGAACAAGGTGGAGGACCCGAAATCGTTCAAGAATGGAGCTGGAGACCAGGTGTTGCAGGATGCCATGAATCAGAAGTATCTCGACGCCAACCACTCTAACGAGATGCTGAGAAAGCTGCCAGGGGACCAGGCTACTGCTGAGGCTGGCGTGCGGTCCCAGTTCTCTACTCCGCCGTCGCGTTCTCTCTCGCCTGCTAGGTATGTACCTCCACAGGTTAACGCCACTGAAACATTTCCCATCACTTTGCATCCTTTATTTGTACAACTGTGATACAGAAAAGACCATTGCTATGCAGGCGCCAGAGAGAAGGAGAGTATGATTCTAGACTCAACTTGGCTCAACAAGGTATGGAGATGAGCTCAAACATTATCTGGAAACAGGTATGTACATATATTTCGCTTGCTCCATACTGGCACATATGTGATCTCATGGCCTGATGAAGATAGTTACTTCCACAGGATCTTCTTGCAAAGGTTAAAGAACATGAAGAAGAGATCGCACATTTAAGAAGACATCTTGCTGACTACTCGGTGAAGGTAATTATGCGTACAAAAGAAACATTATCTTCTTCCCCCTTCCACTTCTCTGTTTCTGTTGTATGATAGGTTGTCTTTCCTGATAGGAGGCCAAGATACTTAACGAGAAACATGTTTTGGAAAAACGTATTGCGTATATGCGAATGGTAAGTATCTTTAGCTTATATAAGGTTGAAATACCATCTTTGGAGTAGACCGGACTATTCTATAACGCACTATTTTCAGGCATTTGATCAGCAGCAACAAGATTTAGTTGATGCTGCTTCGAAAGCTTTATCCTACAGACAGGACATCATTGAAGAGAACATACGTCTGACGTACGCCTTACAGGTAAAACCTTGTTCGCTGTTATTCTTATTGCTAAAACTTCAGAGAGCCAATTAGCATTTTCATGTACTGATGTGCTTTATCAACCTTACTTTTGGAACCATTTGAATGCATGTCTTTAAAATATTTCTCTAGTTTTATTATGTGAATGAAGCATTGATAAAACTGAACTTCCTTTCTGCTCCACAAAACTTCCAACGAGGGTCGGTGTCTTTTTATGGCTTATGTGTATAACAAAGTAATATTGGAACCTATGTGGTAAGAACCACCCCAAAAATAGGATAATTGGGGCTTTAGTCTCTTACTCTCTTAGTCATTTATTTTAGAAGGTTATCGTATATGGCGCATCTTCTTGAACTGTCTTTTATCTACTTTTGGTGATAAATGCTTAGTTCTTCCTTTCGTACTCCCTAGGCAGCACATCAAGAGAGGTCAACTTTTGTATCTTCTTTGTTGCCTCTTCTGTCAGAGTATAACCTTCAACCTTCTGTTCTTGATGCGCAATCAATCGTTAGCAGTCTGAAGGTATGTTCCACTTCTCATACGTGCCATGATATTTTGTGCTTGTTTGGACTTGATTAAACTGTATGTTTGCACCAAATAAGCCTCTACAGCCTGGACTAGAAATTTTTATAAATTCTTGGGTGTACTAAGAGTGAGCTAAACAACCTTCCCAATAAGGATTCAAATTTGTGATGTGATGTCAACTAGACAGATGATTTAGGAGACAGAACATCTATGATTTCTAACATAGAGGTTTTATACTCTGCTTAAGTAAAAATTAGAAATGCTACAACCAAACATCGATTCAAATTTGTGATGTGATGTCAACTAGACAGATCATTTAGGAGACAGGAAACATCTATGATTTCTAACATAGAGGTTTAAGACTCTGCTTAAGTAAAAATGTAGATATGCTCCAACCAAACGTCTTAATGGGTAGCTAAACATTCCTTTAGTTTTTATTTGTTTTATCATCACTATAATATTATTGATGTACTTTTGGTCATTGAGACATTCGCATGGAATAATCTATGGAGAATTGGAGATGAACATTTCTCTTGCAAACAACTTATATGGCTTGTTTTGTTCCTTGCTTGGTTGAAGCTAAGTCTATAATACGTAACTTGGTGTTGAGACTGTACTATTTTCCTTGCAGGTTTTATTTACACATTTGCAAGAGAAACTCATTATTACAGAGGTGAGTCACGTTGAGCTTTGGTTGGACTTTGCTCCTTACACAGTAGCTAGCACGAACCTACATCCTGGCCAGTAGTGGACTTGTTATGCTTCACAGCTTATTGCTGATATTTTCTCACAGAACTTTGAAGTTGCCTTGTGTGCAAACTTGGATGGTGCAGGAGAAACTGAAGGAATCTCAGTACCAGATTACTCCTTGGCGTGTTGAATCTTCAAATAATACAAGTGGTCCTGGACAGTCACCTTCTCATCCTCCTGGAAATGCGTTGGTTGCTTCTGTACGACTCTATACTGCTTTGTCCTTTACTTGTTGAGTGCATGCATATTCTAACACTACACATTTCCAGAGCCAACCCAGCCTTGACATTGTGCCCCAGCAAGCATATTCTCATGTACAATCCCCAATTTCTTCTCCCGTCCGAACTAGACGTGATTGGGACTTGTTGGCGAATGAGAACAATCAGGTCATCCCAACCGAGGTTGCTTCAACAAATACAGAGCATGGCAATGTTGGAATGGCCTCTCCTCCAAGCAGGTTACTGTTGTTCTATTAAGAGCTCAAAATGTCGACTTCCTAAGTTATTGATAGCCTTTTCTATCCGTATGCTCCTTCTTTTAAGACTATCTTTGTTAGTTTGTTCTTTTAAACCTGTATTATCCACACCACTTTTATTTCACTTATAGGACCTTTTGCTAAGCATGATCCCTGTGTGAAACCACGGTTTTGTGAGCCCCAAACAGCAGATATTTGCTGTAGTATCTAGAATCATTTATACCTGAAATTAATTGTGTTTATAACATTGGCAACTGGAAGCGAAAGCATAGAGTCTGGATCATTTAAGCCCGCTTCTTTACCAATAATGGAGAGCTTTGTGTCCTTGAAACACCAATTTAACCATGGCCCACAATGCACCAAGGCAAAGCGTGCCATTCTTTTCGATTTCTGGTTCTTTTTTTGTACAGTTTAACTTGTGTGTGGGACCATTAGCAAAATGATTTTGTTAGTCAAACAACTTCAGTTATACAGAAAGGCAAAGTTGGTTGTTATACTGGATGTGCATTTGTTTTCTTATTTATACAGCAGCCAAGATACCAAGGATGTTCAAGCGCAAGGAGCTGAGCGTGATTCTCGTGCTGTACGATTTAATTTTGAATCAAAGGATCAAAACCCATCATTCAAGGACCTTGTTAGGAGTGATGTGTCAGAAAGTCCAGAGGGAGCTGAAACCCAAATTTCACAAGAACCTCCTACAGAATGGGGTCCTGAAGGCCCACCTGATTTGGCATCTGGCCTTGAAGAAGGAAACCTGCCTTACCCTTATCTTCCTACTGTCCTCGAGGAGCCTAATTCTTCTTTCTCTGAAGGTCTTGCATATTTTGATTTATGCAATTTCCTTCTCCGTATTCTTTGGTTCTGATGGTAACATCATGTTTCATGAATGTGCAGCTGCAGAGGATGACCCACTGCCAGCCATAGATGGGCTAAGAATCACAGGTGACGCTTTTCCTGGAAAAGAAATTCAAGCAAGTGGGTATTCTATCAACGGGACCACAAGCTGTAATTTTGAGGTGCGCTTTGTAGATGTGCTCCAACTTCTGATCTACCTGTCCTTTTGAACTCGTTCTCACGTCATTACAATTTCAATGTTTGCAAAAAAATTGTGCATACAGTGGGTCCGCCATTTGGAAGACGGGTCAGTAAATTACATAGAAGGTATTATGTTTTCACCCCTATTGCCAGGAGGCTTTTATTTTATTTGGTGTACTATGAGAAATTTAATTAACATTTCAGTTGCCTTATTTAGGTGCAAAACAGCCCACATATTTAGTTACTGCTGATGATGTGGACTCTTTACTAGCCATAGAGGTCCAGCCTCTAGATGACCGGAAACGGAAGGTAAATCCTTTCGTCTGATCATTCATTATTGGAATTTTGTCAAGTTGGAACCAATAACTTGGTCTGGTTTTATTCACAGAGGAGACTATAGGCTGAGAATCATATCTACCATATATGCGTTTGGTTAGGTTTTTCTCTGTATCCTTTAATAAATTTGGGAGGCATCTAGACGTAGTTGTTTGTTTGGAAACTACAAAAATGTTGATCATTGTAACTTTGCAGTAGGACACTCATGTTATTTAACTTTATCTGAAGCATTTATTTTTCGTTTGTAGGGGGAGATCGTGAAGGTTTATGCTAATGAGAAGAGAAAAATTACTTGCGGTGAGTTTGTTGAGAAGATATCTGTATCTTCGTAAAAAAATGGGCATCCGCTGTTCTGTTTTAATTGATGAAGTGTATGAGCTCCATGGGCCCCCTAAGAATTCCTAGAATAATGCTAGTTCTGTGCTTGTTCTTCTTAAGTACCGCAAAAGAAGAATATTGGAAGAACCATGTTGCTGAATACAGAATCATTATCTATGCAGATCCTGAAATGAAGGAGCTTATCAGGAAAATTCTTTCAATTGGGCATGTGTCTTACGAAGTTCTTCTACCCGTATGTTCTCTTTATCTTTTTCTAGTGGTGTGCCAAGGCTCAAAGCATTCTTGCTGCATTTTTCTTATTTCGTATAACCATTGAGAAATGATTTTGCAGGTTAGATTTATAGACATGTGGGAACCTGCAGTATTGGCAATAAAGAGGGAAGGTTACAGCATTAAGTGTAACGGACAGCGTGGTGTTGTTGTTACAGAGAAATTCCAGCAAGCTACCGCTGTATGGTTCCAAATTATTCATTTCCTTAAATTTACTCTTTTATAGCTTCTGATTATACTCTGCCCGGTAACAAAAAAGCGCTATAAATTATTGTGCACGATTTTTGCGATAAATATTCTAAAATATCATTAACAGCATCTTAGCAAATAACCAAGTACTCCCTCCGTCCCATTGAACTTGTCTGAGTTTTTTTTCTAAATTTGGATGTATCTAGATCCTAAATAGTATCTAGAGACATCTGAATTTTGACAAACCTCCGACATGTTTCATGGGACGGAGGGAGTATTAGCATTCCCTGCATGGAATTTTAGTTACCATACTTTCCACAAAAAGTACTTCTACGTTTAGTAGGTTTCCTGAATTAAATAATGGTGACTGGTCCATTGTCTCCTTTTTCGTACTTGTTGTTTCTCAAATGATGACTTTAATTCTGCACATTGCCATTTTAGTATGTAGAGGTGGCAACTAATCCTGTGCTGGGTGCATTTACAGATCAATATCCCGTATGGGCGTCCTATTGAATTTTTGATCCAGTCCGCTGATGGTGCCGAGTATAATCTCAAGCCTGCAGAGAGTTCCCCGTGAGTTTTGAGACCAAGCCACTATTTTAAATTCTGCAGTGACTAATGCATAATATATGCAAATTGTATGGAGTTTAGGTGCTAAGTATTGGCTTTTCAAATTTTCCAGATCACGAGATAGCATTGTTCTAATACTGCGGCTGTTCAGAATGAAGGTATGTACTCCGGACCTGTTTCATGTGGTTTGGATCTGTACCTGCTATGCTATTGTTAATGAAGGGACATGATGGATGGTGTAGCAATCTATGTTTGTTGTACTGTGCTACATGTACAATGTGGAATTGAAATGAAGACGTGTATGTTTTTTTTTTTGGCAGGCGGTGGAGAAGAGTAAAGGAAGAAAAAAGGGCATCTTCTTCAAGTAGAGTGGAGTGGAGTAGAGTAGAGGTTGATGGGATTTGTCTTTTCGTTGTAGCTATTTGTTGATTTATTTGTATTTGTCGCGTGATTCTTGATTGTAGAAAGACGAACTAAGGAGTTAGAGGTAGGTACTAGCCAGCTAAGGTTTCATGCCTATGACAATGTATTGCAGACTCTCTATGCTGTATCTACCATCTGTCATTGTGTAGAGAAAGTTAAGGTACATATGCGTTTTGGTATGGATAATACAAGTGCCAGTTTGGTTAGTGTTATTTTGAGTTGTGATAGTGCTGATGAGAAGGAAGCATGGGATTGGTTTTGCAATATCAAACATATTCAGACCCACAAGATGCCTCTTTCCCACCCATGAAGCTATGAACATGGTTATAAGGTCACGCTCATATAGCGTTTTCTCGTCATGTACAGATAATACCTTGTAGTATAGCAAATAGGTTCAGTCAATTGTTAATACAACAAGCACAATGTATTGGGCAATACGAGAGTTAAGGCTTAAAGTTATGTATGTGATACATTTCTCACGTCTGCGTGCCATGTAGAATAAATTTGAACCAACCAAATTGTAATCAGGTGCCCCGTTGATAATTATAGTCGCACAAAACTCTGCAATGAGGTTGCACATCGGTTAGCAAGAGAGGGCTGCAGAAATAAATTGTCCGAAACTTGGCTGGGGTCTCTCCCAGTGTAATGAACTTGATCTCAAAAAAAAAAAAAAAAAAACACGGCGCCCATCCTCAACGCCTCGCCGTGGACAGCGACACAGCACACATCCCTGACTCTGCGTTTCCTTATCGTGTGATTCCCAAGGTATTATCAGTTACAGATTGCAAATTCAAAATATGAGTCTACGTAATTTGTACGAGTTAAATTTACTTTCAGTCTAGGCATTGATTGCTAGATCTGTTATACACGTCTAGATTGTAAAAGACATACTTTTTTTGTGATATTAACATTTTTACACATCGATACATTTTGTTTGTAGGGCACTTGCACAATTAAATTGAGGCACCCATGTTTTGAACAGGACAACTACGACACCTAGCTGGGTGCCTCAGATTGGGATGGAATTTAAATGCAGAAACAAAAGCTTTGGACTTTTCGACTAGCTAAGGTGGAAATATTGGTTTTGATGTCAGGAAAAAATATGAAAAAAGAGCAAAATTGATGGGGTGGTCACTTCTGCAACATATGTTTGCTCCAATGAGGGTTTTCGGGCAAAAGACAAAAGAGATCATGAGAAACGATGTCCTTGTGCGGAAACAAGAAGATGATGCAAAGTAAGGATGAATATCACAAGGTGCGATGCTTGAGGAGACAAAATGTCTAGGAGACCAATTGGCTAGACTAACTAAACAAGAGTAGCTAAAATGAGTTCAACGAGCAAAGGATTTGAATTTAAAAGAGGATGAGGCTAGCGCTAAATATTTTTATGCAAAGGCAAATGGTAGTCATCGAAGAAATACAATTGTTTCACTAGATCATGGTGGTGGAAATTTTTTTGGGCAGAAAAACCTTGAAAAACACATTAACAAAGTCCACCAAGAATATTTCGGGCAACTGCAAGTTTCTAACATTCATCTAAACTTGGAAGATATCCCTCATATTAAACATGAGATTGCTCGATCCATGACCTATTTTTCAATGGAACAAATTAAGTTGGGGGCATCTGGAATGGCTCGTAACAAATCTGCTGGAACGAATGGTCTCGTTGTCGGATTTTAAAAAATAATCTCGAAACTGATCAAGCATGATATGAAGGCCCTTGTTCACAATTCTTACACCAAGGAAAACTTGACATTGAACGCTTAAATGTGAGGACCTTTCTAATATGAGGAATATTCGACCAAAACATTTGTTGAACATGGATTTCAATATTATTACCTAATTGTTGATGAATAGATTGACTCTTGTGGTTGATCTTGTTGTAGGACCCACTCATACTGCCACTACATCTGCCATGTGGAAAATGTCCCTGATAATTTAGAAATAAACAAAAATTGGTATAAAATTTGGAAACCAATATCTTTAGTTCTTACAAATAATATGTCCCTGGAATAAAAAAAAAGTTAAAACAGTGGTGCGATAAAATTTGACTTGTGGGCAAGTTCAAAATATTCAAATTTAAATATGTAGATTTGTGTATATTTGATATTGTTCAAATTCCACAAATCCAATTCAAGTGATTCTTTTTGCAAATGAAATATCTTGATGTCCTCTGTCTAGTAGTATTAAGCATCACTGCCTAATTTTTTTAGACAAGTTTGCAAATATTCAAATTTAAATATGAGGATTTGAGCATATTCACTATAGAATTAATTCCATAATTAATTTGGGCATAATTCCTATTACCAAGGTGACCTTACAAACATTTGCCTATCTACCAGCACCTTATAATCATTTTCTTACACTATACAAAGATCATGCAATCTCAATCCTATTTCACTAGTTTTAAGTTACTCAAATTACATTTTAGTTATTTGAGTAAAATAAGTTATCACTAGATAGTATCAAAGCCCATGTGGCAATATTTATAGGACTTAGAAAATTCTTAGTAGAGACCTTGATATCAATAGCTAGGACAAATGAAGTACTTAGCATTGATGAGCTACGCGCCCAAATGAAGGAGAAGGACAAGGCATTCTGGGAGCAAGAAAAAATGATCAAGACCGGAGGAGAAATATGAAGAGCAAGACAAAAGATTCAAGAAAAGAAGTCAATACAAGAAGTTCAAGAGAAGAGAGTTCAGGAGAAGAACAATAAGATGAGATAGATAAACCTCAAGCCTTACAATTAATCTAACTAATCATATATCTAACTTCTCAAGCCAAGCTTATGTGTTGTCTTGTGCTATTTTGTTAAGTGTTGTGACACTCTATTCGATATTATTGTAGATACACCATTTGAGACTTACCCATTAAAATCATATCCATGTGTAGCCTATCAACTCCTTTACAACATCTATTTCTTTCTTAGTTTTTCACTTATCCATTCTACTTCTCCAGCCATATCAAACCAGCCTCATGCCACAACCTTCTTATCCATTGATCACTAAGATATATAAAGAGTAAAAAAATGAATAACAAATCAACTCTTTGTTTGCCTTGTTTGATTAAGTTGTTGAAATATGTGTTTATGCTGTGTTATTTATTCTTATAGCTTGTACAGAGAGCTAGGTTTATTGTTGAGAGAAAGAGAACGATTGTCAACTACCAAAAAGGAAAGTGTCACTCGTGATGTCCTACCTATTTTTCTACGCATGTAGTTTTACTTAGTAGAAATTGAATGTGTAGGTTGTCTTCAAGCAAAGTTGTTATGTGATACGTTATGCGAATCCTATTATGATAGTCACAGTTTTTACTCTAGTACTTCCCTTTGTCGCCATCTTAGTAGTTTTGCTTAGTCATGGATGAAGATACGAAGGTTGGAAATTCACTTGTTATGAGAAAAGGAGAAAAAGTATGTTTTATTAAAAACAACTTAATGAATGAATCACATAGGTGGAATGTGTTTTCATGGTCATCATAGTGGAGAATATGGTGGGGATTGCCACCCAGGACTCAAAGAGATTAGATAGGTTCTAGATGAGTAGCTTCCAATGTATAAACACAAGTCATATGTATTCTATCTTGGTTAAGTTAGTTTCGGAACCTTAATTGACCCGCCCAATTCCAGAACTCAGGCTTAAGGTTTCGTTTTTCAAAGTCCTCATCTTAGTCTTCTCCCGACCATTCGAGCAAAATGAGCATCACGGATCAATGGTCTCACTGAGTCATGTGGGTAAAGATGTACAACCTCTAAAGAGTGTAAAAAAAAAAGTACTTAGCCATGTCTCCGGTGATGGACAACTACGAGCGACTCTACTTGGAGCTTTCTGGAAGATCTCTTTCATCCCAATTTCTAAATCAAAGTTGATGGGTTCAACAATGGGTTAGGACTTAGGAGCATACGAAGCTAAGCCACCATGTATCCAGAGCCGGATAAACCGTGAGATCAGTGCATGGGGGTTTAGTCAGTATGTCGGTCCTTATAGACACTTGGGTGATCTAATGGTCCTTAGAATTATTTAGGAGCACCTCGGCAACCCAGTGTGTCCTTAATATTATTTCTAAAAAGATATCTTTTTTGGACTAGTTAGGATAAAACTTTCTTTTTGCAAAATGAGTCTAAACTTCACCAAGCGAGTATGCATGTAAATGTTAGGTTCAATTTGTATCCACAAAAGAGTCACATCTTGCTAATACAATTCAAATGTATTGGTCCTTTGTGGCTGCAACATTTTATATTGCTGGTTTCGATGATGAGTAAGGTTTGAATAACGTTATAAGTATATCCTCAGCATGCTGACATGTGGCACATGAAGACGAATGGCTTCATGTTGTATTTATTTATTCGTTGTAAACTCTTATATTGAGCTAGCCTTGTGCTATGTAACTTTTAAAGTTTCATTATGTAACTTTCTGGATCATATGGTGTAATATATTGACATTTCTTTCTTCACATTACATCTTAAACCGTGTATTCTAGCAATTGATACAAGGACTAGCATAGATAAGCACATGGATCGCCACCCTACCAGGTGAGATCACTACAAGCTAGTGGTTCCAACTCGGACGTGGAATTCAAGAATGCAACATCTGCAACACACGAAAGAGCATAGTCTGCAAAGAGGCATTGCTGCTAGAGCTGCTGCCTGCTGCCCAACTTTTGCAAGCCGTGGGAACTTCTGGGCTGAGAAAAATACTGGCGCTAATGAATCAGATTCATATATACACTACCCAACAAGCAACAAGCTGAACGTTTGACAAAGAATGATAAGAGTTCTAATGAGCAGAGTTTAGGTCTAAGGATGGCCTCAAGTAATGCAACAGAAGATAAGGAAAGAACAGAAACAAACCACATGAGCAGTCAAAACATGTCACCTCCTTACTCCTCATCTCCGTACCACTCTTAGGATATGTACAACCGGGTGATGTAAGCCTTCTCTTACAGCTGTCACGTTTGATTTTTGATTAGTTGGAGAAGAGAGAATAAACAAAAAATATTGCCTTTCCGTAGCTAAGGGATGATCTCTTAAAAAAATAAGAGAAGACTATTTCTCCATTGAACTAGGTGTCTTCCGTTATATCAAACTAATTTCCCATTAAAACTAATTGATTCTCATTAATTGCTAAAGATGACGATAAAAGATAATGTATTGTACCACTTATATTTAGTGTTTTCTCTAAATAACATGGAATGCTAAGAGAAGGTGAATCTTCTCTACCATTGTACATGCCCTTACGCTCCTAAAAGTCATACAGATATGAATATCATGCCAACTGCAGCACCTCGTGCTCATTCATCTGGGCCTGCATATTAGTTAACAGTATAATGGAACCACCTACAGCGTCTCACAGCGATTTGGCGTCCACCATCGTTGGATCCAACTCTTTGACGCTCGAGATCTCTCGTAGTCACCGAAACGTTGCTAGAACCTGCTATGGCCACGATTGGCGTTGAATATGGGCAGCCCACATTACAGGGCTGCTACTCTGCTGCCTGAATTCGGGGTTCTCTGGTTAATCGGGCCGACGAACTGTGAAATCCGTTAAATTGGCCCACAGATTGTGTGATGGAGGTCCATCCCAAGCATTCCATGCGTCTTTTCCTCAAAAAAAAAGGGAGTGTCTAACCATCATCTAGCTGAAATTGCAATTGGGTATAAGTCAGATTTTGCCTTCAGTAGTATTCATTAACTCATTCCTCCGCCCGCTTCAATATTCATTTGGTCAGTTCGGACATTAGAAAAAAAAACAATCTCTTCATTCCCATTACCATTGAGTCCAGTTTTTTTCCCAGGTTTTTTAACCGTGACTAAACCCAGATCTTAATTAATTGAGCCTCCTTTGCAGCTCTGGTAATGAAAACAAACTGGCCAGTTATTGTTACATTTTACTATTTCACACGAATAGGTATAACTGTCTCCACGTCAGCATTCTTGCTTCTTCCTCCTCACATAAAGACGCCTGAATCCCAGTGATGGACGGCCACCCCACAGGAAATGAGACAAAATGATCAGAACGTAGAGAGAGAGAGATCCACATAATCAAGGGATGCATGATGGAGAGAAATGAGGAATCCTTTATCAAAATGAAGGCAGTAGCAGATGGGCAAACTCTTGGATCTCATACACTCTCATGCCAGCTCACATCCCTTCTCCTTTTCACTACCTCTTCTCAGCATCTGTCTTGATCATTTAGCCTCTCTCTCTCATTTCTTGATCTGCACAGAAATGGTCAATGGTATTAGCAACTATAGAAAAAAACCAGCCTTTAGTGAAGGAAAACCCCTTGCCTAGTCATCTTACCTCTGATATGTACTAGGTTGAAGAAATATTTAAGTGGGTTAACTATTGAGAAGGGGCAGCTAGACATGTACTAAATATACACTGGATAATAAAGATCACTAAGACTAGAAGACTAAAACTTATTTACACCTAAAAGAAAGAGAGAATACTAAAGAAATAACTGATAAATTATAAATTACAGTACATGAGAACTTAGAAAATTATACTAAAACTAACAGCACTGATAGAACTGATAAAATTAGAGGCCATAATCAGTCTTAGGTGACTAAGAGACTAGAACTATGCAATTAGCGCTAGCCCTAAGAGAAACTAAGAAAACAGAGTAACTGAGTAGTGTGGCGTACCTGTCATGACTGATATGTCCTAGCTTCTTCACCACTCAAAAAACTGAGCCATGTACTGCATCACTGCAATTAGCGTTGCTTAGCCCTGCGACAAAGACATGCTTGACATGCGCAAGATACTTCAACTGATATAGAGTATGCATTTAAGCGGTTGTCCAGTGTATCATGCTTTTGAGCAAAAAGACAGAGCTAGGAGCCCGAGCACACATCTAAAAACAACAACCTTGAAAACACTCGAGGTTGCCTTTGTTTCCAATAAGAAAGGTAAGTTTCCTTTTGCAGCTTACATTCTTTAACATACACTACATCGACAAACATATTAGTTTGCAATAGTTCATTATGGCATGTAATGTAGGATGTTGTCCGTAAATATTCCTTACTTTTATGACAAGGCAACATGGTATCTAACAACATTAATCTAACATACCAATCTAACCATTACAACTCACAAACTTCAACCAAAATAATGTGCTTGTAGCAACTTAAGCATCACATACCACCTTAAGGAGAGTACTAATTAGACTGACCAGCGCAATAAGGTCACAGAAACATCCTCTAGCCATCTTTGTATGATTGATATAACAAAATCCAGAAGTCTAAATCTTATACTTCCAATCAACAAATGACTAAGATAATGATGAGATAGAGGCAATGAGATAAACTAAGAAAATAGGATAAGAATGGAACAAGAAATGCTCTGCGTCAGAGAAATTAAACGGATACCCTCATGGAAGCTGTCAATGAACAATGACAATGAAACTGGAAGAAAGACAATGAAGATTGGAGAGAGAAAGGACTGAAAGATAAGAGAGAGAGACTGAAGAATGGCACTGATACTAAACAGAATTAGGAAAGACCAGAGAAAAAAATAAGGAATGAACATAAATAAGGATGAAGCATAATTAAAAAAATGAAAATTGAATTGAGTGATGGAGAAAGTAAAACTTGAAAGATAAGAGAGACTAGGAAACTGAACCTTGAAACTGAAGAATGGCACGTGTGTATTAAACAGATATAACATACTTGGCCAGTGGAATGATAAATTCAGAAAGGCTGACCCTGATAAAAAATTGAAGCCAATATGAAGACTGAGACTGAAATAAATTGAAGAACTATGAGATAAACTAAGCAACTGAGCTGCTAGAATGAGAGACTGATTGACCGAAGTGAATTTAAGGATTGAGCTAATTAAGATCGAATGGAAAAAATAAAGAGAGGAATGAAAAATGAAGAAAATCCGAATGAGCAAATAAGAGATAGAGAAAGAGAATACTCACTGAAACTAAGCATAAGAAATAAAATAAGAGACTGAGGTACAAGACTAAGAAACTGAGCATAATAAGGACAGAAGAAGCAGAATAACATGTGAGACAAACTGAGCATAATGAGGAAATCAGAGAAAAAGGCCGAGAAAAAATAAAGACTGAACATAGATGTGGACGGAAGAAGCACAATGAGATGTGAAAAGTAAAGAATGGAACTGAAAGAATGAGATTGAAAAATGAAGATTCGGAGAAAGAGAGAATGAAATTGAAAACTAAAAACTTTACTGAGAGACGGTTGAAATAAAAAAATATGACTGAGACTGAGATAAACTGAAGAAATAAGAGATATACTGAAAGACTGAGCTACTAGAATGAGAGACTGATAGGACTGAATAAATAAGAGCTACAAGACTGAGAGAGCGAAGAAACTGCGCATAATGAGGAAATCCTCGAGGGATCTGCATGATCCTCTTGGAAATCCTTAGGAACCTACGATACATCTCAATATATTAGTGACAAAGGAAATTTACAACTAAGTAATGTATAAAAAACAGAAATTGATACTTTGTCACTTGATGTGCTGATTTGCTCGCGGCTCTCGACATTGGAATAGGCAGAGTCAGACACGTCCCTATGTGATCTTAAACGTGATGGTGCTTCAATGCCCTGAATTATTGATGATACGAGGCCTATGAAAACGACAACAAATGCTAGAAGAATGTGAACATGTAAATTCTTAAACACATTAGTAAGCTAGACAAAAAGGAAACACGAATAGATATAGATCATGTATTTCACCATGTCATCAACTATATACAAGAAGGGCATTTCGTGCACACATTCAGACATAAAGAACATGACAAACAAATTACACTACCTGGAAATATAGAACAACAAGAAGAAGCAATGGTCCATGTGACAGCAACCATTACATTCATCTATCAAAATCACAAAATAGTTACCATTAAACCAGGCCTTATCTGTCACGGATCGTATTCCTCTTCTCCATATTCATACAGGCCACACTGAACAGTATAAAACACAAAAACGGTGGTGTGGGTGAGCACTGAAACATGAACTCCATCCTAGGTCTAGTGATGGATATCCATGATCTAATGAGAGAAAACAAAATCCTCCGCCCATACATGCAAGATTGTACCAGAACAATGAATAAACCTTAAGGGGATTAAATCTACCTTTATATATACGAATACTGAATCAGCAGTTCAAACAAAATCATGCAATGCACTCTCAGAACCTTGGAACACTTGCCCACTGCTAGCATATTCTTGTAGCACATATGAACATGTTTCCTCACTGATCATTGCCATTTGAATAAGGGATTCTTTAGTTCATGATGCAACAAGATAGAATACCCACGAATTGAAGGATTTAGGGGATTCAGTGTGACATCAAATGAAGTAGGAGTAGCAACATATTACACATCAGAGTCTGTACTTACTGCTAGAACAACACAAAAATCACCAACGAAACTTAGGAAAATCTGCCCGATATGTGATCCCCAAAACTGGATTTGACTTACAGCCATGAATCAGCAAATGGAAAAATTCACCCAAAATAATCTCCCCGCTTGCCTCGCACCTCGCAAAAGAGAAATTACGACCAGAATCAAATCCCATTTAGCTCTCACAGATCTAGACGCCCAAAATCAAACCTCCCTGTATGCAATCAAAAGCTCTAGTAAAACTATAGTGGCACGGAACGACTATATGGCAGAGCAAAAGAACTCACCAGGAAACTGAGGACGGCGAATTGTCGGGAAACTAGGAATGTACCTTCGGTGCCGGAAACTTTCCCCGCCTCCTCGATCCGTCGGTCTCCCCGGCGCGGCGTTCTCTCCGCCCTTCCCTAGCTTTTTGTCTTTTGGTGGACAGCAGACACACACAACGAGTGGGGGAATTAAAAGCCAAAAAAAACCCGCCCAAATACAAATCGGAACCAGTTTCTAGTGTCTCGTATGAAAAAACCAGAGAAGAACCGACCCGACGGCTGAAACAAACAACCACGCGCTGTGCGCGTTGCGATTCACGCTAGATTCCGATTGAACGGCCACGGATCTGACTGATGCCGAATTGTATAATCAGCTAGCTGAAATTTAGGAAAAGTGAAAAAAAAAGCATTCCATGCGTCTACAATTCTTCTCTCATTCATCCCTCATATCCGCCCCTCGCACATCTCACCCTCAAGATCACGCCGTCTTCTGCAATCCCTTCTCAATCAGGGAGAAACCTGGACGCGCTACCCACTGATGTGGGAGGGAGATATGGAGATATGCAGTGGCAGTAGGCTGCGGAATCGAACCCTAGTGCGCACGGAAATGCTACATCGAGCGGCGGTGCCCACCGCGACAAGAACTTGTTCGGCGGCGGCGCCTATAATTTGCGTCCACTAGCGCACTTCCATCCAAGACGAACGGCGGCCACGCTTCTGTGTTCCATAAATTCCGGTTGTGCTATTTCCCTGCAGGTACCGATCACCACTGATCTGATGGGGATCAGGATCATGTAAGATTTAGAAGGGCATGGAGATGTCGCCGCCGTTCCATGAGTGAAGCGCACTTTTCTGTCTGTCGCTGCACCTTCCCCATGTTCCACTGCCGTGTGCGTTTCCTCCCTCTAAGTATGTTGATACTTCTTGCTCTGGTTGCCGTGAATACAGAGCGGAAGAGGTACGTATGTAGGGATCATCTGTGCTCTAGCTATATTTATTGAACACTTTGCTCGGTTGTTTACAGACCCTGCCTCAGCACGACAGCTCGGGACATACACGGACGCCAAGGTCTGTATGGTATGAGTGCTTCAACAAATCTTCCAGGTATCTAGCCCAATTGCTGCAACCTATTTTTTGTATTTAAATATCTGTGGTTTCCATATAATCAAAAAAATATTGCAATATATATAATATTTCCCTGCATGATGTGGGGTGTCGATAATGTGACTCCTTTTCATGGCTCAATTTGGATAAAGATGATGCTTCATCGCCCATGAAAGGTCAATGGTTCAAAGTGCAGCTACAACCATGGAGACACTACCAGCCTAATACGGCTTTCTACATATGTAAGTAACCAACACCAGAACCTACACCTGAGAAGGTAGATGACATACGGTTAGTTAAATCAGAAGCTGTACCTATGAAGGTAGATGATGATACAGTTAATTAAATCAATTTTGGTAGGTATGTCTCAGCCTAATTATCCTATGCAGAAGAATATTGGTGTCACTTCATTGACTTCAAATTAAAATCAAAGCCAAATAAATCTGCTAGCAACAAACATTCGCTGAATTAAGCACCAAGAAGGCTTCAGCTACTTCCACTAGCAATCCAAAGTTTGGTGAACTTCACTTTTGTACATTTTTAAGAGGAATGTCAAACGTATTGGCATATGCATGTCTACTAATCTTCATAGTATCCTGTCAAGTTATCTTTATAGCATATTTTAGTCAGTAGCTTACTCCCCAAACTATTCACGTTTCTAATAGGAAGATTACATATGTGACTTTGTTCCACAAGATATATAGCATATTTTGGTCATTGTGTTGCTGACACAACTTTTAAACATTTGTGTTAGGAAGATTATGTATGTGCATTAGGCACAAACTTTAATGATAACTGATCTTCTCATCTATTTGTGTGTTTCATGTTGCTGTTCCGGCTCATTCTCAAATCTGGCTTGATGAGAAACAACGTATGCGATAAGAATCCTTATGTGAAGTTTTTGGGAAGGTAAGCTTAGAAACAACCCAATAGTTCTCCTTTTCGATTGATTTATCCAACCCATCAGGTACCTGAAATATTTCTATCTGGTAAACTTATGAGTTTCCTTTGCTTGTTTATAGGGACTGAGAGAAGCAAAAAAAAAAATGGAGATATTAAAGCTGCAAAAAAAAAACTTCTTAGTCATGCACCTTTTCTATCTTTCGTCTCATTTTGTATTATTGACTTGATTCTTACAATTAACATTGGGCAGGCAGTACATTCTAACAACAACAACAACACCCAAGGATTTACTTTGCTACATTTGGTATTTGGTATTCTATTACCCCCTGCTAAGTTATATTCACACGCAAGTGCACCATTCGCATAAACATTTTCTTATTATTGTATAGTTATACACAGGCAACATCACTAGGATGAGGCTAGCACAACCATGCACTAGGATGATTGATATACACCACATATACACTAATCTTGAAATGTTGTATCTGCTGATCAATGAAATATCCAAACATACGCTTGACCAAATCAGTTTGTCTAATTTCTGAATTTTTTTTTGCTTCCAAGATACAAATGCATGTCTCTCTATAATGTAAGAAGACCTATGCATGAGAACATGATTGTTCAATTGTAACTACCTTTGTCGGGTATATCATTTATTGTACTACAGAAGCTTGTTCTGCTCGGCACATACATATCAACTAAAAATGAGCAAATCTCCATCTAATGAACATTTATCTATATTGCATGTTGCATAGTTTAACCAAACTGAGGTTGCACTTCTCGTGGATAGCGGAGTAAATATTCAGTGCAAAAAATTCATGTTATTTTTATACTGAATGAGCCCATTTGTCATGGAATTAATGGCTTATACATTAATTCCTCAAATACTTACATCGATATGTTTCTGAAGTTAATTAATTTTCATTATATCCATGTAGTTCCGTGCGCTATTCTTAAATTATGAGCGCTCCTTGGTATCTTTCATGTTTGTAATGCTTTTGTATCCTCTATGGTGCACAAGTTGTGGCGGATGAAGAGCATGTTGAGGTGAAATGTCTCCCGGAAGAACATGCTCCTGGTTTAAAAATGAAGTTTGCAAAAATGTTTACAGTATCTAAAAAATCTGAGGATTGTAACAAATCAATTGTTTACGTGCGTGTAAAGTTTCATGAAGAAGAGATATTATCTTTTCTTAGAAGAATTTTCTCATATAATTGACTACTTGGTGTTTATTTTCAAGTCATTCGGTCTTTTAATTTTCTACATTGCAGAACCATGAAATCATTTGATGCAAATTTAACTTCTATGTTTGTGTCTCCCTGTTACGAAAAAATGTTCATTTTATCATCAAAATGGTGACGGGCGCAGCAACACGCGCTATCATGGTCTAGTTTCATTTGAGAAAGAAGGCAACATTGGAAAACCTGATGATATCTATTTTATTTGCATGAGGAAAGGTTGGTAGATGCTGCATTCGATGGGCACCACACCAAGGATATGGAAATAAAATGGGCTAGCTTTAATGAAAAGCACATAAATAAGTGCGACAGTAATTTTAGTGCAACTTCTAACATCTGCAACATCCATATTGTTGTTGCCTATTTGACGGTACTCCGTAGGAGGGATCCTCACGGAGGGGAGAAGAATTAGGGGCCATTGGACGGAGAGTCCTCGGGACGGTGGTACGCGATTTACCCAGCTTCGGAACACCTGCTCGAGGACAGGTCTACTGCTGCTTGTCTGGAATTACCTGGGCGCTTTTCGTATTGTTATAATGAGTTGTGGTTATGCCTCTAGGGCTCCCAGGATCCGGTTTATAAAGGCGTACGGATCTAAGATTTCTACGGAGAGTCCTACCCGAAATACAAGTTGCCTAACTACGGAACATTATATTGCCATGCACATCAAGGATCCGCCTACCCCTAATACGCCGATCTGCCTTCCCCTGATGGGCTAGGCCGGATCCGACTTCCAGGAAAGGTCGGTTGAATCCAGCTCCTTGTTCCTAGGCTGGACTTCCACCATCCTGATCTATAGCAACTGCGTCGCCCGATGGACCGTATGCTACCATCACCATCTGTGGCCACCCGGACTTACCGGATCAGCCACTGTCGATGGTACACCCATAAAGTATACCCACAACACTCATGGTGTATGTAAATTCTGGTGTACCAACTTACAATTGGTGAGGTAGCAATTGGCAACCTCGTGTTTGCTACTAAAATTTCGATACCGCAATATGGGAGTGTATGTATAGCTACTAGCTAGACAGCCTCATGTTTGCTACTGAAAATTTGCTTATATGCAGAGTGTATGTTAGCTAGCAATGCAAAAGTCAACACACCACTATTTTCCAAAGTATCCAAAACGAGAGGTTGTATTGCATTCTGCAAGTGCGTTCCATCAGCTCACATCTGGTGTTCTATCCTTTGGTAGAGTCTTCAGTTTTACCTCACATTACAATGTTCGCTTTATACAGTCTCTGGTTTAGCAGGACAGAAGAGTTTGATATCTCAATCAGACCTTGGATCAATGCCCCATTCTGGACAGTTATGGCCGATACAAGAAAATCCTGACAAAGACATTTACAACAAGAACAATTGAGCCTTCCCATGTACCATTATTTCAAGAAATAACAGTATGCATTAGACTTCTATACTAAAGTAAAAGCACACACAGTTCGGGAAGAAAATATCTGAAGGCACAAACGGGTATGATCAAAGAGACCTAAATCTCAGAATTGTGCTTCCCATAGATAATAGTAACTTTCTAAATGTCACCACCTAAAAATTCATACTCAACCATCATTATATCATAACAACTAGGAACTCGAGAGTTTGTTTCTTGATTTAATTATTATTAGACTTGAAAATCAGGAGTGTGCAACTATCTGAACCAGATGAGCGCCCAAGATTTCTTCCCCATGAAATCTGCAGTTAGGTAATTGAGGTTGTGGCGCCTAATCCTGGCAGCCTCAAAGTTGAAAGTGGCAGGCCTATCTGGCTATCTGCAGGTGCACTGAAAATCTTCTCAAAATGCTCAGTGGAACAATAAATCTTTACTGTATGATATCAAGAGTCCAAAACTTCAACTCATATCCTCGACTATCAGGTCTGAGGCACAAGCATAAAGTTTCCATGGGTCGTTCCGCCCCTTTGAGGGGTTCAAGGTTTAGGGTTAATTTCAGATCCAAATAGTCTCCAGCGAAATACGTATTCCCAGTGAATTTTCTTCAACACCAAGTACTGCCTGCATACAACTATCTCATTACTTTTTTTTAGCAGACCATGATCACATTACTTTTTTTTTTGATAAAGGATGCTTTATTACTTTTGAGGAAGCAATTACATCCAGCCTCTGCATAACCAGGATGCACACAGCCGTTTTTGAGTCTCGAGTCCAAAAAAGATGCCAAACTAAAAAATATCTAGGCGAAATACATATCGGAACGATGAATCATATAACGCCTAAGGTGTGGGTGGGGCTTCAATCCGTAGACTATGCTGCCACCCATGTAGGGAAAAAGTATCCCTCGCCGTAGCCTCCAATCGTGTACAGACCTCCGTAAATAGGTCTCGGTTCTCCATGCGCTGAAGAGGTAACCATGAACGAAGAATCCCTGTACATCTGTAGATGACCTGCAACAAGGAGAAGTTTTTGTCATTAAAAATCTTGTCATTTCTACTCAGCCAAAGCGCCCAGATAACTGCTAGCGCCTGATGCGTGTAATTGACACGTCCGTTGGGAACCCCAAGAGGAAGGTGTGATGCGCACAGCGGCAAGTTTCCCTCAGTAAAAAACCAAAGTTTAATCGAACCAGTAGGAGTCAAGAAGCACGTTGAAGGTTGATGGCGGCGGGATGTAGTGCGGCGCAACACCGCAGATTCCGGCGCCAACGTGGAACCTGCACAACACAACCAAAGTACTTTGCCCCAACGAAACAGTGGAGGTTGTCAATCTCACCGGCTTGCTCGTAACAAAGGATTAACCGTATTGTGTGGAAGATGATTGTTTGCAAGAAAACAAGAAAGAACAAGTATTGCAGCAGATTTGTATTTCAAGTATAAAAGAATGGACCGGGGTCCACAGTTCACTAGAGGTGTCTCTCCCATAAGATAAAAGCATGTTGGGTGAACAAATTACAGTCGGGCAATTGACAAATAGAGAGGGCATAACAATGCACATACATGTCATGATAAGTACAATGAGATTTAATTGGGCATTACGACAAAGTACATAGACCGCCATCCAACCGCATCTATGCCTAAAAAGTCCACCTTCAGGTTATCATCCGAACCCCTTCCAAGTATTAAGTTGCAAAGCAACAGACAATTGCATTAAGTATGGTGCGTAATGTAATCAACAACTACATCCTTAGACATAGCATCAATGTTTTATCCCTAGTGGCAACAACGACAACACAACCTTAGAACTTTCCGTCACTCGTCCCGGTATCAATGTAGGCATGAACCCACTATCGAGCATAAATACTCCCTCTTGGAGTTAAGAGCAAAAACTTGGCCAGAGCCTCTACTAATAACGGAGAGCATGCAAGATCATAAACAACACATAGGTAATAACTTGATAATTAACATAACATGGTATTCTCTATCCATCGGATCCCGACAAACACAACATATAGTATTACAGATAGATGATCTTGATCATGTTAGGCAGCTCACAAGATCCAACAATGAAGCACAATGAGGAGAAGACAACCATCTAGCTACCGCTATGGACCCATAGTCCAGGGGTGAACTACTCACTCATCACTCCGGAGGCGACCATGGCGGTGAAGAATCCTCCGGGAGATGAATCCCCTCTCCGGCAGGTGCCGGAGGAGATCTCCGTAATCCCCCGAGATGGGATTGGCGGCGGCGGCGTCTCCGGAAGGTTTTCCGTATCGTGGCTCTCGGTACCGGGGTTTTCGCGACGGAGGCTTTAAGTAGGCGGAAGGGCAACGTGGGGGCCACACGAGGGCCCCACACCATAGGTCGGCGCGGCCAGGGCCTAGGCCGCGCCGCCCTATGGTGGCGGCGCCTCGTGGCCCCACTTCGACTCCTCTTCGGTCTTCCGGAAGCTTCGTGGCAAAATAGGACCCCGGGCGTTGATTTCGTCCAATTCCGAGAATATTTCGTTACTAGGATTTCTGAAACCAAAAACAGCAGAAAACAAAGAATCGGCTCTTCGGCATCTTGTTAATAGGTTAGTTCCGTAAAATGCACGAATATGACATAAAGTGTGCATAAAACATGTAGATATCATCAATAATGTGGCATGGAACATAAGAAATTATCGATACGTCGGAGACGTATCAGCATCCCCAAGCTTAGTTCTCGCTCGTCCCGAGCAGGTAAAACGATAACAAAGATAATTTCTGAAGTGACATGCCATCATAACCTTGATCATACTATTTGTAAACATATGTAATGAATGCAGCGATCAAAACAATGGTAATGACATGAGTAAACAAGTGAATCATAAAGCAAAGACTTTTCATGAATAGTACTTCAATAAGTCTTGCATAAGAGTTAACTCATAAAGCAATAAATCAAAGTAAAGGTATTGAAGCAACACAAAGGAAGATTAAGTTTCAGCGGTTGCTTTCAACTTGTAACATGTATATCTCATGGATAATTGTCAACATAGAGTAATATAACAAGTGCAATATGCAAGTATGTAGGAATCAATGCACAGCTTCACACAAGTGTTTGCTTCTTGAGGTGGAGAGAGATAGGTGAACCGACTCAACATAAAAGTAAAGAGAATGGTCCTTCAAAGAGGAAAGCATCGATTGCTATATTTGTGCTAGAGCTTTTATTTTGAAAACATGAAACAATTTTGTCAACGGTAGTAATAAAGCATATGAGTTATGAAAATTATATCTTACAAGTTGCAAGCCTCATGCATAGTATACTAATAGTGCCCGCACCTTGTCCTAATTAGCTTGGACTACCGGATCATTGCAATACATATGTTTTAACCAAGTGTCACAATGGGGTACCTCCATGCCGCATGTACAAAGGTCTAAGGAGAAAGCTCGCATTTTGGATTTCTCGCTTTTGATTATTCTCAACTTAGACATCCATACCGGGACAACATGGACAACAGATAATGGACTCCTCTTTAATGCATAAGCATGTGGCAACAATTATTATTCTCATATGAGATTGAGGATATATGTCCAAAACTGAAACTTCCACCATGAATCATGGCTTTAGTTAGCGGCCCAATGTTCTTCTCTAACAATATGCATGCTCCAACCATTAAGGTGGTAGATCTCTCTTACTTCGGACAAGACGGACATGCATAGCAACTCACATGATATTCAACAAAGAGTAGTTGATGGCGTCCCTGTAAGCATGGTTATCGCACAACAAGCAACTTAATAAGAGATAAAGTGCATAAGTACATATTCAATACCACAATAGTTTTTAAGCTATTTGTCCCATGAGCTATATATTGCAAAGGTGAATGATGGAATTTTAAAGGTAGCACTCAAGCAATTTACTTTGGAATGGCGGAGAAATACCATGTAGTAGGTAGATATGGTGGACACAAATGGCATAGTGGTTGGCTCAAGGATTTTGGATGCATGAGAAGTATTCCCTCTCGATACAAGGTTTAGGCTAGCAAGGTTATTTGAAACAAACACAAGGATGAACGGTGCAGCAAAACTCACATAAAAGACATATTGTAAACATTATAAGACTCTACACCGTCTTCCTTGTTGTTCAAAACTCAATACTAGATATTATCTAGACTCTAGAGAAACCAAATATGCAAACCAAATTAGCAAGCTCTAAGTGTTTCTTCATTAATGGGTGCAAAGTATATGATGCAAGAGCTTAAACATGAGCACAACAATTGCCAAGTATCAAATTATCCAAGACATTTTAGAATTACTACATGTAGTATTTTCCAATTCCAACCATATAACAATTTAACGAAGAAGAAACTTCGCCATGAATACTATGAGTAGAGCCTAAGGACATACTTGTCCATATGCTACAGAGGAGCGTGTCTCTCTCCCACAAAGTGAATGCTAGGATCCATTTTATTCAAACAAAACAAAAACAAAAACAAACCGACGCTCCAAGCAAAGTGCATAAGATGTGACGGAATAAAAATATAGTTTCAGGGGAGGAACCCGATAATGTTGTCGATGAAGAAGGGGATGCCTTGGGCATCCCCAAGCTTAGACGCTTGAGTCTTCTTAGAATATGCAGGGGTGAACCACCGGGGCATCCCCAAGCTTAGAGCTTTCACTCTCCTTGATCATATTGTATCATACTCCTCTCTTGATCCTTGAAAACTCCCTCCACACCAAACTCGAAACAACTCATTAGAGGGTTAGTGCACAATAAAAATTAACATGTTCAGAGGTGACACAATCATTCTTAACACTTCTGGACATTGCATAAAGCTACTGGACATTAATGGATCAAAGAAATTCATCCAACATAGCAAAAGAGGCAATGCGAAATAAAAGGCAGAATCTGTCAAAACAGAACAGTCCGTAAAGATGGATTTTATTAGGGCACCAGACTTGCTCAAATGAAAATGCCCAAATTGAATGAAAGTTGCGTACATATCTGAGGATCACTCACGTAAATTGGCTTAATTTTCTGAGTTACCTACAGAGAATTAGACCCAGATTCGTGACAAGCAAAGAAATCTGTTTCTGCGCAGTAATCCAAATCTAGTATTTACTTTACTATCAAAGACTTTACTTGGCACAACAAAACATAAAACTAAGATAAGGAGAGGTTGCTACAGTAGTAAACAACTTCCAAGACTCAAATATAAAACAAAAATACTGTAGTAAAAACATGGGTTGTCTCCCATAAGCGCTTTTCTTTAACGCCTTTCAGCTAGGCGCAGAAAGTGTATATCAAGTAACATCAAGAGACGAAGCATCTACATTACCTTGGGTGTTGGGAGTTTTCTCAATCATGCATAGTATGTTGGATACATAAGTTTCAGCGGCTCCCTTTTCATTAGTCTTGGGCTTGCTGCTCTCATCAAACAAATTTTCAGGAACAAGCCAAGCATAGTTATTTTCTAGTGCATCATTCATAGCTAGGAGTTTACATGGTATTGGTGCTTTGATCTCCCCACCATCATTAATATTATTAGTGTACCTTATTCTATCCATGTCCATTTTTTCAAGGAGACCAACAAAATTAGTATGAGAACCAAGCATATTAAATTTAGCAAAGACCTTTCTAGCCTCTCTTGCTAGACCACCAAATTCTCTAAGAAGGGTTTCTAAAACAAAATCTTTCTTTTCACCCTCTTCCATATCACCAAGTGTAAGAAACATATGTTGGATTATAGGATTGAGATTAACAAATTTAGTTTCCAACATGCGAACTAAAGCAAGACAGAAGCAATTTCATAAGTAGGAGCAAGTTCTACCAAGTGTCTATCTTCAAACTCTTCAACGGTACTAACATGACTGAAAAATTCTTCTATATTGTTTCTCCCAATTATAGACCCGCGTCCTACCGGTATGTCTTTTGTGGTAAAATTAAAAGGAAACATGATGAATCAAGTAAGGTAAATGCAAGTAACTAATTTTTTTGTGTTTTTGATATAGAGTGCAAGATAGTAAATAAAGTAAAGCTAGCAACTAATTTTTTTGTGTTTTGATATAAGTGCAGCAAACAAAGTAGTAAATAAAGCAAGACAAAAACAAAGTAAAGAGGTTGGGAAGTGGAGACTCCCCTTGCAGCGTGTCTTGATCTCCCCGGCAACGGCGCCAGAAATTTGCTTGATGCGTGTAATTGACACGTCCGTTGGGAACCCCAAGAGGAAGGTGTGATGCGCACAGCGGCAAGTTTCCCTCGCAAGAAACCAAGGTTTAATCGAACCAAGAGGAGTCAAGAAGCACGTTGAAGGTTGATGGCGGCGGGATGTAGTGCGGCGCAACACCGGAGATTCCGGCGCCAACGTGGAACCCGCACAACACAACCAAAGTACTTTGCCCCAACAAAACAAGTGAGGTTGTCAATCTCACCGGCTTGCTGTAACAAAGGATTAACCGTATTGTGTGGAAGATGATTGTTTGCAAGAAAACAAGAAAGAACAAGTATTGCAAGCAGATTTGTATTTCAAGTATAAAAGAATGGACCGGGTCCACAGTTCACTAGAGGTGTCTCTCCCATAAGATAAAAGCATGTTGGGTGAACAAATTACAGTCGGGCAATTGACAAATAGAGAGGGCATAACAATGCACATACATGTCATGATAAGTACGGTGAGATTTAATTGGGCATTACGACAAAGTACATAGACCGCCATCCAACCGCATCTATGCCTAAAAAGTCCACCTTCGAGGTTATCATCCGAACCCCTTCCAGTATTAAGTTGCAAAGCAACGTGACAATTGCATTAAGTATGGTGCGTAATGTAATCAACAACTACATCCTTAGACATAGCATCAATGTTTTATCCCTAGTGGCAACAAAGACAACACAACCTTAGAACTTTCTCATCATCGTCCTGGTATCAATGTAGGCATGAACCCACTATCGAGCATAAATACTCCCTCTTGGAGTTAAGAGCAAAAACTTGGCCGAGCCTCTACTAATAACGGAGAGCATGCAAGATCATAAACAACACATAGGTAATAACTTGATAATTAACATAACATGGTATTCTCTATCCATCGGATCCCGACAAACACAACATATAGTATTACGGATAGATGATCTTGATCATGTTAGGCAGCTCACAAGATCCAACAATGAAGCACAATGAGGAGAAGACAACCATCTAGCTACTGCTATGGACCCATAGTCCAGGGGTGAACTACTCACTCATCACTCCGGAGGCGACCATGGCGGTGAAGAGTCCTCCGGGAGATGAATCCCCTCTCCGGCAGGGTGCCGGAGGAGATCTCCGAATCCCCCGAGATGGGATTGGCGGCGGCGGCGTCTCCGGAAGGTTTTCCGTATCGTGGCTCTCGGCATCGGGGTTTTCGCGACGGAGGCTTTAAGTAGGCGGAAGGGCAACGTGGGGGGCCACACGAGGGCCCCACACCATAGGTCGGCGCGGCCGTGGGCTCGGGCCGCGCCGCCCTATGGTGGCGGCGCCTCGTGGCCCCACTTCGACTCCTCTTCGGTCTTCCGGAAGCTTCGTGGCAAAATAGGACCCCGGGCGTTGATTTCGTCCAATTCCGAGAATATTTCGTTACTAGGATTTCTGAAACCAAAAACAAGCAATCGGCTCTTCGGCATCTTGTTAATAGGTTAGTTCCAGAAAATGCACGAATATGACATAAAGTGTGCATAAAACATGTAGATATCATCAATAATGTGGCATGGAACATAAGAAATTATCGATACGTCGGAGACGTATCAGCGCCCCCACCCTAAGAAGCAACTTGAACCTTGAATCTATTCCATGAAGCCAATTACCAAAGACATTGGCTACACTAGTGGGAGGATACAAGGTAGACGCTACTTGGATGACAGACCAAATAGATCTCGCAAACTAGCACCGGAAGAAGAGGTGTTTAATAGTTTCATCATGATGACAAAAAACACATCTAGTACTTCCGTGCCAATTCCGCTTAACAAGATTGTCTTTGGTGAGGATGACTCCTCGACGAAGATACCATCCAAATATTTTTATTTTTAATGGTATCTTCATCTTCCAAATTTTCTTATTGTTATCAACTGGTAGATCAGAATGAAGTATGGCGCTATATAAAGATTTTACCGAGAAAGAGCCATCTACATGTAAATTCCACCTAAATTCATCTCGGTTCGAAGCGACAGGTTAACATCCCCCAACCTCTCGAATTAAAGCATTCCATGCCATTAGCCTTTGTCCTAGCAAAACTCGTCGGAACGTCACATTCGGTGGAGAGGTAGCCATTACCGTGGCAATGGTATCTCCTTTGCGACGAACGATACTATACAACGCAGGATACCGTTCACTTAGAGGTGCATTATCTAACCAAGCATCTTCCCGTAACCGTATCTCGTGCTCCATTCTTAATTGAGAAAGTACCATGACGAAAAAGACATTTTTTGTCGCCATTAGACCAGCCCGTAAGTGTGAATCTCCAGGTTTCCAAACCACCCGAGATAACGTCTTGGAGCCGATATACTTTCTCCGAAGAATAGTTTGCCAAATCCCATCCTCGGTAAGGAGCTTAAAAAGCCATTTACCCAGCGAGGCTGAGTTCTTGACTTCCAGGTCATGAACTCCAAGCCCGCCTTGATCTTTGGGACTACAAACTACACTCCATTTAACCAGTCGATATTTCTTTTTCTCGCTATCACCTTGCCAAAAGAATCTGGATCGATAATAATCGAGTTTATGAAGAATTCCTTTTGGCAAAAGGAAGAATGATAACATATACAGTACCATATTTGTCAGTACCGAATTAATGAGTACCAATCTTCCTCCCAGGGATAGCAATTTGCCTTTCCAACTACTAAGGCGTTTCTGTAATCTTTCTTCTACAATTTTCCATTCAGCAATCGTGAGTCTCCGGTAGTGAATTGGAATACCCAAATAGCGAATAGGAAATTGGCCTTGCCCACAACCGAACAACTCTGTATATAGAGCTGTATCATCTTGGGCATCACCGAAACAGAACAATTCACTTTTATGGAAATTAATTTTCAATCCTGACAACTGCTCAAAAGCCACCAAGATTAATTTGAGGTTTTGAGCTTTTTCGAGATCATGATCCATAAATAGAATTGTATCATCGGCATATTGAAGAATAGATAAACCACCATCAACCAGATGTGGAATCACCCCTTCAATTTGACCATCGACTTGGCCCGCTCTATGAGTATAGCCAGCATATCCGCCACAATGTTAAATAACATAGGTGATAACGGATCCCCTTGGCGTAACCCTTTTCGTGTTTGGAAATAATGGTCGGTGTCATCATTAACCCGAATTGCCACACTACCTCCATACACAAAATCATTTATTAAAGCACGCCATTCAGGAGAAAAACCTTTCATCCTGAGTGTCTGTTGTAGGAAAGACCACTTGACCTTGTCATAAGCCTTTTCAAAATCTAATTTCAAAATAACCCCATTTAATTTCTTAGTATGCATCTCATGTACCGTCTCATGTAAAACCGCCACTCCATCAAGAATATTTCTTCCTTGCATGAAAGCGGTTTGTGATGGCTGAACGACATGATCCGCAACCGTATTTAGTCTAATGGTGGCCACTTTCGTGAAAATCTTGAAACTTACGTTTAAGAGGCAAATAGGTCTACATTGTTGAATCCTTTCCGCCTCATTAACTTTCGGTAACAAAATTACTTCACCAAAATTTAGACGAAATAATTATAGTTGTCCCATATGCGAGCACGGAACAAATCTAGAAGATCCACTTTAATAGTGTCCCGTAAAGTTTGATAAAACTCCGCTCGGAAAGCCATCAGGACCCGGTGCTTTGTTGCATTCCATTTGGAAAATAGCCTTCTGCACTTCTTCCTCGGAATAAGGTGCAGTGAGTAAGCCATTTTCTTCTATATAAACTTGGGGTATATCAGCTGTTAAGTCCTCGTTTAGAGAAAGTGAACTTTCATCCGGAGGACCAAACAAGCCTTTATAATAATTTGTAATATAAGATTTGAGTTGCTCATGGCCTTCAATCAACCCTTCATCTTGAATAAGAGAGTGAATACGTTTTTTCCGATGTCTCCCATTGGCTATGCCATGGAAATATCGCGTATTTGAGTCTCCTTCCAATATGAACTTGGCTTTGGAACGTTGATACCATTTGAGTTCCTCTTCGCGAAGGAGACTCGCTATCTGCGCATTGGACTGATTCTTAAGTTCAATCTCATGCGGAGACAACGGTCTCACCTCAGCCAGCGCCTCTAGCTCATCAATCAAAGTTGATAAGCGAGTCTTCTCTTTCTTAAGAATACCAGCCATATGGGCCGCCCAACCAGAGAGATGTCTGCGCATTGCGCGCATTTTATTTTTCCATCTCAAGATAGGAGTGATACCACCAACCGGTCTTTCCCAAACCGTCTTAACCATTTCATGGAACCCTTCTCTATGTAACCAGCCAAGTTCAAATTTGAACGGCCTCTTACAAACAGATCGGGGGTTACCAGTAGTTAGGAGGATAGGAGCATGGTCAGACAATTTTTCAATACGTTCTAGTGCACGGACAGACACCATAGGGTATTTATCTTCCCATTCGGTATCCATCAACACGCGATCTAGCTTTTCGTATGTGGGTTCGAGCAAACTGTTGGCCCAAGTAAACTGTCGACCGGACATAAACACCTCTCTCAAGTCAAGGCTATCAATGACAGCATTAAACAAGAAAGGCCAATGTCCATCAAAAAGACCTTTACTTTTTTCATGAGGAAATCTTAGTAAATTGAAATCACCTCCGATCAAAATCGGATAGGGATTATCTTTAGTAAGATTTACCAACTCACGTAAAAAGTCAGCCTTAAAAGCGTCTTGGGCAGCACCATACACGGCAACCAGACTCCACATGAAACCATCAGCTTTATTCTGGATGTCGAGCTTAATGTGATACTCTCCATCAGAACTAGCTAGAACAGTCATGGTGTCTATGCGGACGCCAAGTAAAATGCCACCAGACCTACCACGAGGGGGGCGAGAAAACCACTGAAAGTTAATCCCGCCTGATAAACGGTCGAGGAAACTCTGTGAGAAATTCCGCCTACCCGTCTCGGATATTGCAATAAAATCTAAATCATAATCTCTACAACCGTCGGCGATGTGAGAATGCTTAGCCAAGTCTCCAAGACCTCTGCTATTCCGAAACATGACATTCATTGAGAAACTATTTTAGATTTAGAACCCTTGCAAAATCTACGAGACTTCTTTCCAGCTGAAGACCGAGAACCTCGTGCCGAAGCTTTTAGATCATAGACTGAACTAAGATCCGAGTGTTCTAAGTCAACTTCTGAGATATTTCCAATGATAGCCGAGAGAAGCTGACCATCTAGGATGTCATCCTCTTCATCATCTACTATCACGGACGTTTCAGGCCCCGTGGAGACGTTCGGAACAACCGTTAGACGGTCAAGTTCCGTCTGTCTCAACACATTAACCGAAACCGAGATCTCATCGGATGTATTACCCAAAGAGACCCCAAGGGTACTCAAATTAGAAGAAATACGCGAATTAGAAAAAGAAGTAAAAGACTTGGTCGTATGCTTAGTACCTGCCGTGTCGAGGTTAATCTCCGCCTTTCTTCGCATGGCCCTCTGCATGACATCCTCATCCGTGACCCCGGTCCCATCCTCTGCAAGCGCATACCTCCCACTCCTCCGCACCGTCGGCTGAACAACAGGTGGGATACTAGTGGGACGAGGCTGCTGCAAGGCGGGGACCGGCGATGGTGAACTCGAGGGCGGAGAAGACGCTGAGGAGGCGGGCACCGAGTCAATCGATGCAGGGGTAGGAGGCGGTGTAGCCCCCTGCAACGATCCGGACCGCGGTGGAGAAGTCCCTGTAGGCGTGGGCGTAGCCAACGACATGCAAGGAGACCCCTCCTCCGACGTCGTCTCCAAGCGTGTCGAAGAAGACTGCTGCGGTGGTGCGGACGTCGGGGCTGGCTGGTGCTGCTCCTCACGCGGCGAGGCCGGCTGCATCGCGTCCGATGGCGGCGCATGATGCGTGTAGTTGACACGTCCGTTGGGAACCCCAAGAGGAAGGTGTGATGCGCACAGCGGCAAGTTTCCCTCAGTTAGAAACCAAGGTTTAATCGAACCAGTAGGAGTCAAGAAGCACGTTGAAGGTTGATGGCGGCGGGATGTAGTGCGGCGCAACACCGGAGATTCCGGCGCCAACGTGGAACCCGCACAACACAACCAAAGTACTTTGCCCCAACGAAACAGTGAGGTTGTCAATCTCGCCGGCTTGCTGTAACAAAGGGTTAACCGTATTGTGTGGAAGATGATTGTTTGCAGAGAAAAAAGTAAAACAAGTATTGCAGCAGATTTGTATTTCAGTATTAAAAGAATGGACCGGGGTCCACAGTTCACTAGAGGTGTCTCTCCCATAAGATAAAAGCATGTTGGGTGAACAAATTACAGTCGGGCAATTGACAAATAGAGAGGGCATAACAATGCACATACATGGCATGATAAGTATAGTGAGATTTAATTGGGCATTACGACAAAGTACATAGACCGCCATCCAACCGCATCTATGCCTAAAAAGTCCACCTTCAGGTTATCGTCCGAACCCCTTCCAGCATTAAGTTGCAAAGCAACGGACAATTGCATTAAGTATGGTGCGTAATGTAATCAACAACTACATCCTCGGACATAGCGCCAATGTTTTATCCCTAGTGGCAACAAGCACAACACAACCTTAGAACTTTCCGTCACTCGTCCCGGTGTCAATGCAGGCATGAACCCACTATCGAGCATAAATACTCCCTCTTGGAGTTAAAAGCAAAAACTTGGCCGCAGCCTCTACTAGTAACAGAGAGCATGCAAGATCATAAACAACACATATGTAATAACTTGATAATTAACATAACATGGTATTCTCTATCCATCGGATCCCGACAAACACAACATAGAGTATTACAGATAGATGATCTTGATCATGTTAGGCAGCTCACAAGATCCAACAATGAAGCACAATGAGGAGAAGACAACCATCTAGCTACCGCTATGGACCCATAGTCCAGGGGTGAACTACTCACTCATCACTCCGGAGGCGACCATGGCGGTGTAGAGTCCTCCGGGAGATGAATCCCCTCTCCGGCAGGGTGCCGGAGGAGATCTCCGTAATCCCCCGAGATGGGATCGGCGGCGGCGGCGTCTCTGGAAGGTTTTCCGTATCGTGGTTTTTCGCATCAGGGGTTTCGCGACGGAGGCTTTAAGTAGGCGGAAGGGCAGAGTCGGGGGCCAGACGAGGGGCCCACACCACAGGGCGGCGCGGGCCCCCCTTGGCCGCGCCGCCATGTGGTTTGGCCACCTCGTGGCCCCACTTCGTATGCTCTTCGGTCTTCCGGAAGGTTCGTGGCGAAATAGGCCCCCGGGTCTTCGTTTCGTCCAATTCCGAGAATATTTCGTTACTAGGATTTCGAAACCAAAAACAGCAGAAAACGAGAACCGGCACTTCGGCATCTTGTTAATAGGTTAGTTCCGGAAAATGCACGAATATGACATAAAGTGTGCATAAAACATGTAGGTATCATCAATAATATGGCATAGAACATAAGAAATTATCGATACGTCGGAGACGTATCAAGCATCCCCAAGCTTAGTTCTCGCTCGTCCCGAGCAGGTAAAACGATAACAAAGATAATTTCGAAGTGATATGCCATCATAACCTTGATCATACTATTTGTAAACATATGTAGTGAATGCAGCGATCAAAACAATGGTAATGACATGAGTAAACAACTGAATCATAAAGCAAAGACTTTTCATAAATAGTACTTCAAGACAAGTATTACTAAGTCTTGCATAAGAGTTAACTCATAAAGCAATAAATCAAAGTAAAGGTATTGAAGCAACACAAAGGAAGATTAAGTTTCAGCGGTTGCTTTCAACTTGTAACTTGTATATCTCATGGATAATTGTCAACATAGAGTAATATAACAAGTACAATATGCAAGTATGTAGGAATCAATGCAAAGTTCACACAAGTGTTTGCTTCTTGAGGTGGAGAGAGATAGGTGAACTGACTCAACACAAAAGTAAAAGAATGGTCCTTCAAAGAGGAAAGCATCGATTGCTATATTTGTGCTAGAGCTTTTATTTTGAAAACATGAAACAATTTTGTCAACGGTAGTAATAGAGCATATGAGTTATGAAAATTATATCTTACAAGTCGCAAGCCTCATGCATAGTATACTAATAGTGCCCGCACCTTGTCCTAATTAGCTTGGACTACCGGATCTTTGCAATGCACATGTTTTAACCAAGTGTCACAATGGGGTACCTCCATGCCGCCTGTACAAAGGTCTAAGGAGAAAGCTCGCATTTCGGATTTCTCGCTTTTGATTATTCTCAACTTAGACATCCATACCGGGACAACATGGACAACAGATAATGGACTCCTCTTTAATGCATAAGCATGTGGCAACAATTATTATTCTCATATGAGATTGAGGATATGTGTCCAAAACTGAAACTTCCACCATGAATCATGGCTTTAGTTAGCGGCCCAAAGTTCTTCTCTAACAATATGCATGCTCCAACCATAAAGGTGGTAGATCTCTCTTACTTCGGACAAGACGGACATGCATAGCAACTCACATGATATTCAACAAAGAATAGTTGATGGCGTCCCCGAAACATGGTTATCGCACAACAAGCAACTTAATAAGAGATAAAGTGCATAAGTACATATTCAATACCACAATAGTTTTTAAGCTATTTGTCCCATGAGCTATATATTGCAAAGGTGAATGATGGAATTTTAAAGGTAGCACTCAAGCAATTTACTTTGGAATGGCGGAGAAATACCATGTAGTAGGTAGGTATGGTGGACACAAATGGCATAGCGGTTGGCTCAAGTATTTTGGATGCATGAGAAGTATTCCCTCTCGATACAAGGTTTAGGCTAGCAAGGTTATTTGAAACAAACACAAGGATGAACGGTACAGCAAAACTCACATAAAAGACATATGGTAAACATTATAAGACTCCATACTCGTCTTCCTTGTTGTTCAAAACTCAATACTAGATGTTATCTAGACTCTAGAGAAACCAAATATGCAAACCAAATTAGCAAGCTCTAAGTATTTCTTCATTAATGGGTGCAAAGTATATGATGCAAGAGCTTAAACATGAGCACAACAATTGCCAAGTATCAAATTATCCAAGACATTTTAGAGTTACTACATGTAGCATTTTCCAATTCCAACCATATAACAATTTAACGAAGAAGAAACTTCGCCATGAATACTATGAGTAGAGCCTAAGGACATATTTGTCCATATGCTACAGCGGAGCGTGTCTCTCTCCCACAAAGTGAATGCTAGGATCCATTTTATTCAAACAAAACAAAAACAAAAACAAACCGATGCTCCAAGCAAAGTACATAAGATGTGACGGAATAAAAATATAGTTTCAGGGGAGGAACCTGATAATGTTGTCGATGAAGAAGGGGATGCCTTGGGCATCCCCAAGCTTAGACGCTTGAGTCTTCTTATAATATGCAGGGGTGAACCACCGGGGCATCCCCAAGCTTAGAGCTTTCACTCTCCTTGATCATATTGCATCATACTCCTCTCTTGATCCTTGAAAACTTCCTCCACACCAAACTCGAAACAACTCATTAGAGGGTTAGTGCATAATAAAAATTCACATGTTCAGAGGTGACACAATCATTCTTAACACTTCTGGACATTGCATAAAGCTACTGGACATTAATGGATCAAAGTAATTCATCCAACATAGCAAAAGAGGCAATGCGAAATAAAAGACAGAATCTGTCAAAACAGAACAGTCCGTAAAGATGGATTTTATTAGGCCACCAGACTTGCTCAAACGAAAATGCTCAAATTGAATGAAAGTTGCGTACATATCTGAGGATCATGCTCGTAAATTGGCTTAATTTTCTGAGCTACCTACAGGGAGATAGACCCAGATTCGTGACAAGCAAAGAAATCTGGAACTGCGCAAGTAATCCAAATCTAGTACTTACTTTTCTATCAAAGACTTTACTTGGCACAACAAAACTCAAAACTAAGATAAGGAGAGGTTGCTACAGTAGTAAACAACTTCCAAGACACAAATATAAAACAAAGTACTGTAGTAAAAACATGGGTTGTCTCCCATAAGCGCTTTTCTTTAACGCCTTTCAGCTAGGCGCAGAAAGTGTATCTCAAGTATTATCAAGAGACGAAGCATCAACATCATAATTTGTTCTAATAATAGAATCATAAGGTAACTTCATTCTCTTTCTAGGGAAATGTTCCATACCTTTCTTAAGAGGAAATTGATATTTAATATTACCTTCCTTCATATCAATAGTGGCACCAACGGTTCGAAGAAAAGGTCTTCCCAATATAATGGGGCAAGATGCATTGCATTCAATATCCAAGACAACAAAATCAACGGGGACGAGGTTATTGTTAACCATAATATGAACATTATCAACTTTCCCCAAAGGTTTCTTTCTAGCATTATCAGCGAGATTAACATCCAGATAACAATTTTTCAATGGTGGCAAGTCAAGCATATCATAGACTTTTTTAGGCATAACCTAAATACTTGCACCAAGATCACATAAAGCATTACAATCAAAATCTTTGACTCTCATTTTAATGATGGGCTCCCAACCATCCTCTAGCTTTCTAGGAATAGAAGTTTCAAGTTTTAGTTTCTCTTCTCTAGCTTTTATGAGAGCATTTGTAATATGTTTTGTGAAAGCCAAGTTTATAGCACTAGCATTGGGACTTTTAGCAAGTTTTTGCAAGAACTTTATAACTTCAGAGATGTGGTAATCATCAAAATCTAAATCATTACAATCTAAAGCAATGGGATTATCATCCCCAAGGTTGGAAAAAATTTCAGCAGCTTTATCACAAGCAGCTTCAAGCAGCTTTAGCAGCTTGAGTAATTTTGCGCGCTTTGCACTAGGAGTAGAAGCATTGCCAACACCAATTATTTTACCATTGATAGTAGGAGGTGCAGCAACATATGAATCATTAGCATTGCTAGTGGTGGTAATAGTCCAAACTTTAGCTACATTTTTCTCTTTAGCTAGTTTTTCATTTTCTTCTCTATCCCACCTAGCACGCAGTTCAGCCATTAATCTTATATTCTCATTAATTCTAACTTGGATGGCATTTGCTGTAGTAACAATTTTATTTTCAATATCCCTATTATGCATAACTTTCGATTTCAAAAGATCAACATCGGAGGCAAGACTATCAACTCTAGAAACAAGAATATCAATTTTATTGAGCTTTTCCTCAACAGATTTGTTAAAGGCAGCTTTGTGTACTAATAAATTCTTTAAGCATGGCTTCAAGTCCAGGGGGTGTATTCCTATTATTGTTGTAAGAATTCCCATAAGAATTAGCATAACCGTTACCATTATTATAAGGATATGGCCTATAGTTATTACTAGAATTGTTCCGATAAGCATTGTTGTTGAAATTATTATTTTTAATGAAGTTTACATCAACATGTTCTTCTTGGGAAACCAATGAAGCTAATGGAACATTATTAGGATCAACATTAGTCCTATCATTCGCAAGCATAGACATAATAGCATCAATCTTATCACTCAAGGAAGAGGATTCTTCAACAGTAATTTACCTTCTTACCTTGTGGAGCTCTTTCCGTGTGCCATTCGGAGTAATTAACCATCATATTATCAAGAAGCTTTGTTGCTTCACCAAGAGTGATGGACATAAAGGTACCTCCAGCAGCTGAATCCAATAAATTCCGCGAAGAAAAATTTAGTCCCGCATAGAAGGTTTGGATGATCATCCAAGTAGTCATCCATGGGTTGGGCAATTTTTAACCAAAGATTTCATTCTTTCCCAAGCTTGAGCAACATGTTCATTATCCAATTGTTTAAAATTCATTATGCTACTCCTCAAAGATATAATTTTAGCAGGGGGATAATATCTACCAATAAAAGCATCCTTGCATTTAGTCCAGAAATTAATACTATTCTTAGGCAGAGATAACAACCAATCTTTAGCTCTTCCTCTTAATGAGAAAGGAAACAATTTTAATTTTATAATGTCACCATCTACATCTTTATACTTTTGCATTTCACATAATTCAACAAAATTATTGAGATGGGCAGCAGAGATCATCGTAACTAACACCGTAAAATTGCTCTCTCATGACAAGATTAAGTAAAGCAGGTTTAATTTCAAAGAATTCTGCTGTAGTAGCAGGTGGAGCAATAGGTGTGCATAGGAAATCATTATTATTTGTGCTAGTGAAGTTACACAACTTAGTATTTTCAGGGTTGGCCATTTTAGCAATAGTAAATAAAGCAAATTAGATAAAGTAAATGCAAGTAACTAATTTTTTTGTGTTTTTGATATAGCAAACAAGACAGTAAATAAAGTAAAACTAGCAACTAATTTTTTTGTGTTTTGATATAAGTGCAGCAAACAAAGTAGTAAATAAAAATAAAGCAAGACAAAAACAAAGTAAAGAGATTGAGAAGTGGAGACTCCCCTTGCAGCGTGTCTTGATCTCCCCGGCAACGGCGCCAGAAAAGTGCTTGCTGTCCACAACTGCGCGTGGTTGACGAGGGAGGAAATCCCTGTGTAGAAGCTTTTCGTTCCCCGGCAACGGCGCCAGAAATTTGCTTGATGCGTGTAGTTGACACGTCCGTTGGGAACCCCAAGAGGAAGGTGTGATGCGCACAGCCGGCAAGTTTCCCTCGCTTAGAAACCAAGGTTTAATCGAACCAAGTAGGAGTCAAGAAGCACGTTGAAGGTTGATGGCGGCGGGATGTAGTGCGGCGCAACACCGCAGATTCCGGCGCCAACGTGGAACCTCGCACAACACAACCAAAGTACTTTGCCCCAACGAAACAGAGTGAGGTTGTCAATCTCACCGGCTTGCCGTAACAAAGGGTTAACCGTATTGTGTGGAAGATGATTGTTTGCAGAGAAAACAAGAAAACAAGTATTGCAAGCAGATTTGTATTTCAAGTATTAAAAGAATGGACCGGGGTCCACAGCTCACTAGAGGTGTCTCTCCCATAAGATAAAAGCATGTTGGGTGAACAAATTACAATCGGGCAATTGACAAATAGAGAGGGCATAACAATGCACATACATGGCATGATAAGTATAGTGAGATTTAATTGGGCATTACGACAAAGTACATAGACCGCCATCCAACCGCATCTATGCCTAAAAAGTCCACCTTCAGAGTTATCGTCCGAACCCCTTCCAAGCATTAAGTTGCAAAGCAACGGACAATTGCATTAAGTATGGTGCGTAATGTAATCAACAACTACATCCTCGGACATAGTGCCAATGTTTTATCCCTAGTGGCAACAAGACAACACAACCTTAGAACTTTCTCATCATCGTCCCAGGTGTCAATGCAGGCATGAACCCACTATCGAGCATAAATACTCCCTCTTGGAGTTAAAAGCAAAAACTTGGCCAGAGCCTCTACTAGTAACAAAGAGCATGCAAGATCATAAACAACACATATGTAATAACTTGATAATTAACATAACATGGTATTCTCTATCCATCGGATCCCGACAAACACAACATAGAGTATTACAGATAGATGATCTTGATCATGTTAGGCAGCTCACAAGATCCAACAATGAAGCACAATGAGGAGAAGACAACCATCTAGCTACCGCTATGGACCCATAGTCCAGGGGTGAACTACTCACTCATCACTCCGGAGGCGACCATGGCGGTGTAGAGTCCTCCGGGAGATGAATCCCTCTCCGGCAGGGTGCCGGAGGAGATCTCCGTAATCCCCCGAGATGGGATCGGCGGCGGCGGCGTCTCCGGGAAGGTTTTCCGTATCGTGGTTTTTCGCATCGTGGGTTTCACGACGGAGGCTTTAAGTAGGCGGAAGGGCGGAGTCGGGGCCCGACGAGGGCCCACACCACGTGGCGGCGCGGGCCCCCCTTGGCCGCGCCGCCATGTGGTTTGGCCACCTCGTGGCCCCACTTCGTATGCTCTTCGGTCTTCCGGAAGGTTCGTGGCGAAATAGGCCCCCGGGTCTTCGTTTCGTCCAATTCCGAGAATATTTCGTTACTAGGATTTCTGAAACCAAAAACAGCAGTAAAACGAGAACCGGCACTTCGGCATCTTGTTAATAGGTTAGTTCCAGAAAATGCACGAATATGACATAAAGTGTGCATAAAACATGTAGGTATCATCAATAATATGGCATAGAACATAAGAAATTATCGATACGTCGGAGACGTATCAGCGCGCCCGGCTGCTGCTGCGCCGCGAGCAGCGTGTCCGGCTGCTGCACCTGCGCCCTCGGCGAGGCCGGCTGTAGCTGCCCCGTCGCGCGGGCCGAACCCGGCTGCTGCTGCATGCCCACCGTGGCCAGTGCATGCTGCTGCTGCAGCTGCAAAGCCGGCGACGCCGGCTGCAGCGGCTGTGTAGCCAGCCCCAACGTCGGCGTGGTCAGACCCGTAACTGACCGCTGCGACACCGTCGACTCGGCCTCCTGCCGTGTCAACGATGGGAGAACCAGCGGCGCCATAGGCAGCGTCGCCCCTTGCCGAAGCTCCGATCCCGTCTGAGTCGAAGTAGGAGACGGAACCGGTGTCACCTGCTGCGTAGTCGAAGTAGCGGAGCGTGAAGGAGCGGGTCGAGTACGCCCTTGCATGAAGGTGCGGACTCGTGACGGAGAAGAAGACCGAGCAGCTACCGGAGGAGAAGCCACCAAGTGAGGTGACACCGTCCTAGCACGAGCCACTATCTCCCTCCCCTATCGGCTCGCGGTGAATGGTTGAAAGGTGTCAAAGCCACCTGAGCAACCGGCACCGCAGAAACACCAGCAGAGTGAGAAGGCGCCTGACCATCAACATCCATATTAGCTGTCTCCGGCGCCGCATCCGCTGTGTCATCACGAAATCCCTCCTCCTCAAAGCCGTGGGAGCCGTCATCCCCCTCTTCGTCCTTCCAAAAAAAAGGACTGAAGCGCGGGTCTGCCTTATACCCCTCTACCTCTCGACGAAAGCGAAACCTATAACCATTCAGCTGCAGCAAAGCTATGACCTCAAGGCAGCCTTTATCTTTCTCCAGCACTGTAGGGTCTCGCATGGCGACAAGAACACGAATAAGCCCTTGGTTCCTGAGGGCAAACAAATCAACATCCATAGTAGTACCAATAAGAGATCCCACTGCCCATAGACCCAGAAAATGTCTCACAGAGTCCGGAACACCGTCTACATGTACCCAAACTGGCTTCATCACAAACTCCGGAAGAACATCCTGATGTACCCATGAAGAAACGAGAGCCTGTGCATTAATCTTGGGTACACTCATCTGCATGCCATCTATCCTCAATAAGTCCTCAGCTGTAGGGATCCCAACAAGAAAAGAATTAGCACCATGAGATACCGCTGCCCACTTCCAAGTAGGATTGCCTGGACACATACGGGCCATCAGACTTTGAATATCCTCCGCAGAGGATGGCTCCCTCTCCGTAAACCTGCACCAAAGCCGTAGGTGCTCCCGAAGCTATGGCCTGAGGCTTATAAACTGAGTCCGGAAGCTGAAGATCAAGCGTGGCGTCATTCCCACAGCCAACAAAAAAACTCGTGGGTCTCGGCAACTTCAGAACTGGGCACCGAATGGTCGGGTGTGCCCCCGAATCGCAAACCAAACAGTAATGAGGAACCTTACAGTCTTTCGTAGCATGAGTATTCACAGCGCATTTCCAACAGCGTCCCACCTTCTTCTGCTTCACCACTGGTGCCTCAGGAACAGGGACAACCATAGGCGCCTGCAAAGGAATCAGAGTAGACTCAGAATTGGCCACTAAGGTCGGCTGTCCCATAGGCATCGGCGCGGCCTGCCCCATAGGCGGCACGGTATGTCCCATAGGCCGCGCAGGTTGCCCCATAGGAGTCACAGTCTGCCCCCCGGCGTTAGCACTCTTCTTCTTCCTTCTCTTCTTGACCTGTCCAGGTTGTGGCGGTGGCTGTTGATGCATAACCTGTTGCACGGGCGGCTGAGCCATATTCTGTTGCCCAAGCACCGGGTACTGGTAAGGAACTTGGTACTGATGATACTGTTGCTGCGGTACGAACTGCATCGGAGGCACCGGCATACGCATAGGCGGGCGATACCCCGACGGCGGTCTCGCAGACGGCGCAGCCGGCCTAGGAGCAGTAGGTGTAGGATGCGGCATAGGAGTCCCCGTCGGCCATCCTTGAAACCCCGGGGGACCCAAGTACGGGGGTCCGGTAGCAGCAGTAGCCGCAGCCGCGGGTGGACCCGCTCCTGGCGCGGCCGGCACAGGTGAAGGGGCAGCCATCGGCGCACCAGGCGGCGCAGACGGGCGCGAGGGCCCGGTCATCTCCTCCCCCGAGCTTCTCCCGACAAGGACTTGAAGGAACGTGGGACGAGAGTCAGGGCGCGAAGATGTCGCAGACGCAAGCGGCGATGAAGCAACGTGATCGACGAAGTGATGAGGTCCGGCGGCGGCGTGACGATGATGATCTGCAGAGCTTGTGGAAGAGGTACGTATCACGTGATGGGTTGATCGATCAATCGCGTAATCGTGTCCAGCCTTACACATACGTTCACAGAGGCGATTGGGCCGTGTCGCAAGCTGAAGGCCCAGGACAGCATGGCCGAACCCGGCCCACTGCGGACGAGCCGCTAATCCCGTGCCGATGATTTCGAAACGCGGACGCGTCTGCTCCCCGATCGTCGTCTCCAGCGTCGGCACCGCGGACCGCTCGGCCTGCTGCCTCGGCTCCTCGACGGCATCCACGTGCACGTGACCAGCCGATCTCCTCCACGCCGCATCGACGAAGTCCGCGAAGACCGCCGGCGGCGTGACCCGTCTCTGAGGGAGAGGCCCCTTCCACCCCTTCATCCGTATCTGAGGTTTGGGCAGCCGGAGTCCAGGCGGTGAGGCCGACGCCGGTCTCGCACGAACCGAGAGCATCTCCGAGCGCTCCGGCGACAAAGATCTTGGCCTCACCTCTGCCGGGTCTTCAGCCGATCCCGCCACCGTAGTCTTGCGTTCCCATGACCGCGAGTCCGCCGTGGGAAACCCAATCTTGGACCAGAACTCGTCGAGCAGCTCGCCATTGCTGCGATCATCCTTTTGGCCAATGGGTAGCACACGAGGAACATCATCCATTCCACATAACGCCACCTCCTCCGCCAACGAAACCTCACCTTCCTCCTCCTCTAGCACTCCAAAACGCAAACCAGATCCGAGGGAAGACACCACCGGCGTCAACACGGGGCAGATGGGCGGTAGGAGTAGCCTCCGCCGCGGCCGACGCGCCGGCGGCGTCTCCCAGGTCGCCGTGGATCCGTCCATCCCCGCAGGATCAGCGCATCTCGATCCAGCACATCGTATTGTATTAGAACCATGATGATCACATTACTGAACACTGTTTATAGATACTAACTACATTTAGCCACTAGGTTCGGGCTAAAAAACCCAGAGATCCACCAGGCAGAAGAACGTCCGAAATAGGAACGAACAAGATGGAAGGAATATCCTTGATGGAGTGGCAGTGTTGCACGAGACGGTACATGAGATGCATTCTAAGAAATTAAATGTGGTTATTTTAAAATTAGATTTCGAAAAGGCGTATGACAAGGTCAAGTGGTATTTTCTGCAGCAGACACTTAGGATGAAAGGTTTTTCTCCAGAGTGGCGCGCTCTAATTTATGATTTTGTGTATGGAGGTAGTGTGGCTATCCGGGTTAATGATGATACGGGCCACTATTTCCAAACACGAAAAGGGTTACACCAAGGGGATCCGTTATCACCGATGTTGTTTAACATTGTAGCGGATATGTTGGCGATACTCATAGAGCGGGCCAAGTCTGATGGCCAGATTGAAGGTGTGATCCCACATTTGGTTGATGGGGGTTTATCTATCCTTCAATATGCCGACGATACAATTCTTTTTATGGATCATGATCTCGAAAAAGCTCGCAATCTCAAATTAATTTTGGCGGCTTTTGAGCATTTGTCGGGATTGAAAATCAATTTCCATAAAAGTTAATTGTTCTGTTTCGGTGATGCCCAAAACGATATGACTCTATATACAGAGTTGTTTGGTTGCGGGCAATGCCAATTTCCTATTCGCTATTTGGGTATTCCGATTCATTATCGGAGACTTACAATTGCTGAATGGAAAATTGTGGAAGAAAGATTACAAAAACGCCTTAGTAGTTGGAAGGGTAAATTGTTGTCCCTTGGAGGGAGATTGGTTCTCATTAATTCAAGATCGACAAATATGGTACCGTATATGTTATCATTCTTCCTGCTGCCAAAAGGAATTCTGCATAAACTCGATTATTATCGATCCAGATTCTTTTGGCAAGGGGACAGCGAGAAAAAGAAATATCGACTGGTTAAATGGAGCATAGTTTGTAGTCCCAAAGATCAAGGCGGTCTGGGAGTTCATGACCTAGAGGTCAAGAACTCAGCTCTGCTGGGTAAATGGCTTTTTAAGTTTCTTACTGAGGATGGGATTTGGCAAACTATCCTTCGTAGAAAGTATATTGGCTCGAAGGCGCTATCCCAAGTGGTTTGGAAACCTGGGGATTCTCACTTTTGGGCTGGTCTCATGGCGACAAAGAATGTATTCTTTCGCCATGGTACTTTCTCTATTAAGAATGGAGAACAGATACGATTCTGGGAAGATGTCTGGTTAGACAATGCTTCCTTGAGTGAGCAGTATCCTGCCTTGTATAGTATTGTTCGTCGCAAAGGTGATACCATTGCCACAGTAATGGCTACCTCACCCCCCGAATGTGACGTTCAGACGGGTTTTACTTGGACAAAGGCTTTTGGCATGGAATGCTTTAATTCAACGGTTGGGAGATATACAATTATCAACTGAACCGGATGAATTTAGATGGAATCTTCATGTAGATGGCTCTTTCTCAGTCAAATCTTTATACAATGCGATTCTTTATTCTGATATACCGGTTGATAATAATAAGAAAATCTGGAAGATGAAAATACCATTAAAAATAAAAAAAATTGGATGGTATCTTCGTCGCGGAGTTATTCTTACCAAAGATAATCTTGTCAAGCGGAATTGGCATGGAAGCGCTAGGTGTGTTTTTTGTCAACAGGACGAAACTATTAAACACCTTTTTTTCCAGTGCCATTTTGCGAGATCTATTTGGTCAGTCATCCAAGTTGCATCTACCCTGTATCCCCCGACTAGTGTAGCCAATGTCTTTAGCAACTGGCTCCACGGTATCGATTCAAGGTTTAAGTTGCTTCTTAGGGTGGGGGCGCTAGCGATTATCCGGGCACTCGGCTAAGTAGAAATGAAAAGATTTTTAACGATAAAAATTGTTCTTTGTTGCAGGTCATCTACAGATGTACAGGTATTCTCCGTTTGTGGTTACCTCTTCAACGGATGGAGAACCGAGACCTATTTACGGAGGTCTGTACACGGTTGGAGGCTACAGCGAGGGATACTTTTTCCCTACATGGGTGGCAGCATAGTCTACGGATTGCAGCACCACCCACACCATAGGCGTTTTATGATTCATCGTTTCGATATGTACTTCGCCTAGTTTTTATTTTTTTTGGTTCCAGACTACTTTGAACGGCTGTGTACATCCTGGTTATGCAGAGCCTGGATGTAATTGCTTTTCCAAAAGTAATAAAGCATCCTTTATAAAAAAAAACGTGTGACCCTACAGGGCTAACACTGTACAGGTGGAAAAAAGCACAAGCCATCTAAAATTATTTTATTGTACATACATATTGCGTAATCATAAGCAAGCTTGATATTTAAATGTCAACACCTCGGCATCTGTTGCAAGGCTTGACAAGATTTAACTTAACTGTGGAGGGAACTTTTCCCTCGACGTAAGTTTGGATAGCCTCGAGCGCTTTGGGGGCTTCCAGAGTAGCCTCGCGTGGATATCATGAGCCAAATTCATCACCGGAACATGCACTCTCTCCACGAGTTGTATCAAACATTAGTAAGAGAGCCAGATAACTATTATTATGTATAGAAAAATAATTATGCATATATACATTTTTGCTTTTAACAAGATTTCAAAGATTTAAAGTTTGATAATTTGTTTAAAAAGTGAAAAGGACAATGTAATATCACAAGCTTTGTCAGTGTTATTACCAGATTCTAATGTGTTCAAACTTGGACTGAAATGTTATGGCACACTAGGTGACCATAGGAGTGGATGTTTGCAGCTGTCCTAGCCATAACCTGCATGTACAGGACCCCTCCCCAATCCCCTCCTCTCCCGACCCCTCCCCAACCCTAACCGCCACCGCCGCCGCCGGTAGTGCCGCCAGGGCAAAGACCCACGGGGCGTGGCGGCGGCGGGGGCCTTTCCTCGCCGGCGTGGGGGACGGCGGACGGGCTCTCCCTTCCTCGATGCTCGTGGCGGCGGCCGGCGCGGATGGTGATGGGGCGGCGGCGGCTCTTGCGCTGCGGTCCCCCCTCCCCTCCCGTAGGCTTCCATCCGCAGCACACCGGCAGGGGCTGGTGGTGGGCGGCGGCCAGGCCCTCGGTCTGCGCCATGCCCACCCCCCCCGCCTCTTGTCGGTCGTGGATGCGATCTCGGGCTTCTTCCGCGTCACGAGGGCGCTCGGGGCAGCAACCTTGGGTTCGACGGAGGAGGTGGCTCTCTTCTGCGCCGGAGAGGGTCGGCCTGCGGTTGGTGGTGGTGAATCTTTTGATCTATCACCGCGATCCGGCGGCGAGATGGAGGAGCATGGAAGCCGGCGATGGTGTCGCCGGTGGAGGGCTGGATTGGCCAGCCCGGGATGGTCGCCGACGTGGGGGTCCGACCTTTATAAAGGAGGCGGTCCTAGGGCCTCTCTTGCGTGAAGAGGAGGACCTACCGGAGGCCTGGACTCGTGATCCGGCCGCAGGGTTGAGTTCCGGAAGGCTCCGCCAGGCAAATGTAACAGATGCTTTGCTCGGAGTTTGCCGGATCGGAGGTATTCGGTCGTGCGCACCCATGCTTTTATTCCAACCGATTGGTTCCGGAGGGAGCGGCGCGAAGTTCTTTTTCCGTGTTGACATCAAGTGACTATGGATCCATGATGAAAGTCGGAAGAAGAGAATTTCATGAAGGCCGGAGGAGGACTAGCTAAGGGAGGTTCAAGTCTCCGCGCTGTTCGGAGACCGGCTTGGTGTTCCGGGCTTCACAAAGCAGCGGTATGAATGTGGGGGCGACAACACGAGTGAAGCGCGAGTCCTACCTTTCGTGGTGAAAACCCAAGGTCTAGCCTTAACTCGGTTGTGCCCGGCAATGGCCTTGGTGGAGGCATTGTTTTGAGAGCGGGGACTATCTTCAGTGGTGAAAACCTAAGATCTTTGATCGGGCGACGATGGTGTTTGAGCACTCGTTCCCTTCTTGGAGGCGTCGTTTTTGGAGAGTCCGTAATTCGGGTGTTGTCTTGGCGGTGGATGTACTGTCTGTTGTTAGGCCCGAGATACTCGTAGCGGGACTTTTGTTTCTTAGTTTTCTTTTCCTTTTTTTGGCTGTGTGCATCCGTAGTGCCATTAGGGTGGTGCGTTGTTGCAGAGGCTGGGTGTAATTGGTATCTTCTTGATATTAATATATTCCCTTTATCGAAAAAAAAACCTGCATGTACAACATCAGCGTATGCATATAAGATTTTATTATAGTCGCCATCTGTGTTCCACATCTTTTGCTCGGGTACACATGTTGAGACAATGTAAAAGGGTGGACATCACCGTCGTAATTATAAGGTTCAAGCATCTCCACCGTCTTCTTCCCAAGGTCAATACCAATCGTCAACCTCTGTTTATCTACTTTGCCACTCTGTCTACCATTATGTCCCTTTTTAGACACGAGGGTAAGATACACCACGTCGTCGCCCTGCATGCTCAGGGTTGGGCGTTTTGCTTTCAATTTTCTCAAGGTCCATCTTCCAGCATCGCCGTCCCACAGCTCAGACAACAACGTGCAATGCCTTGGGTCGTAGACTGTGATGTCATCAACATCAACAATCTGCCCCGTGCACCAGTAGTCCTAGGAAATATTCTGTAAAATGTTGCAGATGAGCTCGGAGTCGAGGATGGCGCTCACGTGTTCGAGATCCTTGATCCCCTTGATCACGGGCTTCTTCTCATCGTCCCTATCAAGAGCAACATAGCGGAAATGTAGATCGAAGTCGACGAGCACAACGATACCATCGTTTTAGCATGCGACATCCCGGTGAGCCCAGGAACGGCGGTCCGGGCGCTTGTAGAAATCGGACTAGGGCAGCGGGATGAATCGGGTGCTGGCGGGATCCTCGTCGAGCACGTCGCAGGCGATGATGCCTCCCCTACACTCATATGTCTTGGACGAGAAGACGTGGAGGTCGTAGGCCACTGGGTGGTTTACCATGGTGAGATATGCAAGGAGGAACTCCTCGCCCCGCCGCCGTCGAAGGGCAAGAGGGTGACGCAGAGTGACGGTGGTGTAATCTTGGAGCTGATATGCAGCGCCCTCTGCTTGGTAATCGGCATGCGCCGGACCGCTCTGAGCTAGTGGCGGCGTGGTAGACGAAGTACTCGGCGTCACAAGGCTCTTGCTGGGTGCTAAAGCAGAGGAGGATGAGATCCTTGGCGGAGGAGCTAACCTCGGCTCACACTGAACATAAGTCTTGAAGCCCCGAGTCAGTTTAGTGAACGAACACGTGAGAGACGGACGGTGGGGATTCGAAGCAGAAGGTGACCTTGATGGTGTGGCCGGCGCTCGTGATGGCGTAGGCGGTGGTGTTGTTGTCAGTTTGTCACGGTTGCTGTAGCGGGCCTTGTTGTCGAGGAGAACCCAGGAGGGGGCGGTAGCGACCGGGGGTGGATGGAAGTAGGAGGCGTCCAACCATCCCGCCATCTCTACGGTATGTCGTCGGCGCTCGAAAGAAGGCGATCGAGCTTACGGCCGGGGTTGAGAGCCGGTGGCGGGCAAAGCCGCAAAGGTTTAGCGTTTGGTGTTAGGAGCCGCCGGCGGACAAAGCCGCAAAGGTTTAGCCGTTTAGGGTTAGGAGTTGGCTTCAGGATTGAAGAACTCAGATCGGATCGCTCGTGTCCCAAAGTGAATTCGCAAAGAGAACAAAAAAAAAAAAACTGTTTACCTGAGCTTTTCCCATATTTTACGGAGAGGCCCCACCTGGAAGTCTCCCAGAAATCAACAGCACGAAATAAACCCCAGAAATCCCCGCACCCACACAGGGACTCGTCGAGATAGGGAGATAATGGTGGGCCGGAAGCCGATGCGCCGCCGGCGCCGTGCCGACAACCCGCCACCGCAGTCCTTCGGCGCAACGGGCCGGCCGACCTCCCCCCGCTCCTCCACCTCTGCCTCCGCCGTCGCTGACCTGGACGACCTCCTCACAGCCCCGCCGCCGTCCGCGTCGGAGCCCCGGAGCTTCCCGTACGCGGTGAAGCAGCAGTGCTGGGAGAAGGCGGAGAAGGTGCCCGGGCGCGACCCGGAGAGGTGGCGCCGCGACGCGCTCGGCAACATCGTCTTCCGCAAGCTCGTCGGCTGCCCCGGCTGCCTCTGCCACGACTACGACCACATCCTCCCCTACTCCAAGGTCCGGATTCCAATTCCAAATCCAGAAGACCCCGCTCATGAATACTGTTTGCTTCATACTAGGTCTACCGTTCATGCGTGTTCTCCCGTTTCAAGTGAAGTGAGTTATATTACTGATCCCTTTGAATTGACAGGGTGGGAAGAGCACATTGGAGAATTGCCAGGTTTTACAGGTACAAATTCCTTGCCCGATCTGCCCGTATCTGTTGTTTACATGACAATGTGCTATGTTAAGAGCAAGATTGTTGATACTGCCATACTGGTCTGTGCTTACAGGCAACCGAGAGAACCAAACTTCCTATATTATATGCCTACAGCCTACCTGTTGTTTATTGATTGTGCATGTGTGCTACTTTCTTCAGCCACAGATCTGTCAAAGTAGTCGCCAGTATAATTACTCATTACTGTGACGCGGATCAATTTATTGGACGGGGCATGGCTGATATGTATCAATGCCTACTTGCAGGCTACCGTGAATCGATCTAAAGGGAACAATACTGAGATATCCAAATCTGAACTGGCGCAGAGAAGTGCGTACTGTCGGGTGTCAGGTACGTAATTTCGAATGAGCCTGCTATGTTGGGTGAAGCAATCACTGAGCACAAAATTTATATGTTCAGTTTCCAACTTGCTAACTAACTCTGTATGATATCCTCAGGACGTGATATGGATCTTTTTGAACTCTCTGCCTTTGGGAATGTTCGACGAGAGCCAGATTCAGGGGGCTGCAAAATCCAATGAAGAAAAGGAATATATCTGATGCGTGATGTTAACCAGCTTTGGGCAGTTGCCTCGAATCTGAGAAGGGAAATCTTAGTTGATGGTTGTGTCAAATATGTTTAGTTATTTGTCTGTAATTTCATACTTTGAATGAATTATCCAGGAAATAGAATCTGCAATTTTTGCAGCCTGATATCAGTTGCGTTCAGTATATTTTCTTGTTAATCCAGCTCTTTAGCATGCCAATTTTACTATCATACGCTTAATCTGGTACTGATAAAGCGAGTAAAAGCTATAGGATGTTGGGATCCAGATAACCGACAGACAGACAGCTGATAAGTAGTGTGCTCTATTTTAATGTTTGCCCTATTGTGCGTACTTGTGGACTCATGGTGACTTCTGCCTGTGAATACTTCATCAAGGTCATCATGTATTGAGAAGCTTTGTGCTCTTTGTCCACCTTCTGGAGTATTGGCCATCAGGCGTGAGTTGTATGACTTATCAACATAGCTGCACTTGGCAGGACAGTAGAATGATAGTTGAAAATATCCTTATTTATGGCTTTATTTTATTCATTTAATACCCCAGTCTGAAAGTGCAGTCATGGCATACATGATTTTACATAGATAATGCAATCTTTCCACGTGAATTGATTGATCTAACATCTGTATCCACAGATATATGAGTGGATCTGTGGACGTGGAGACATGCAGATGTATGGTCGTAGTCTGCACCCCGTAAATGATGCAATATCCAGATCCAAGGCATGGTGGTGCCACCGAAGCGGCAGTGACTGGCTGTATTGGGATTTTTCCAGTACTTCCTGGGACTTCTTCATCATTCTTTCATTGCTTCTGAAATTTCAGTCCTGAGTATATAATCTAACTTCACTTTTCTGAGTTGGAGTTAGTATAATCCATTGCATGTTTTCTATAGTTCGAAATAGACAAAGTGTTGCATTGCTGTGATCTTCTAGTAGTCTAAACTGTAAATAGATATGTGCTTAATATGTTGAGATAGTGAAGTGATCATGGCGATTCTTTCTTCATAAAGTTATTTTTTGTTGATTAAATTAGTTCATCAGAAGTTACGAACTCAGCATCATTGAGACACAATTATACTTTTCCAAAAACACCATGCCACATGTGTAACGTATTTCACAGTTTCAAAATTTTCATCCGAATCTCATGCTAATTTTTGTTTTGCATTTGGAAACATGTATGCTGAAACATAATCCCTAAAAGTTTGATAGCATAAGAATAATGATACAGGCTATATGATGCTCCAGATCTAGTGGAACTATAGGAGAGATGGTACACACTAATAGTATAAGAAACCCATACCTCACTGTTTATGTTCATTTTTATTTTCTTATTATGCATATATAATAAGCCTGGAATTTAATGTTTAGAAATGACATTTTCTTGGTGTTCCATTTTAGTCAACCACTCAAGAGATTCATCAGCTTGATTGCATGCTACTTTATTTCATGTTATGTGGATGACATGCTCAGTGCTCTAATCGTGTCCATGGTGGGTATGTTTAAATCCCACTATCATGTAACTTTTCCTTTTCCTTTTATTTTTTCTTTTGGTATTAAGCTTGACTTCATATATAAATAGTATTTGAAACTAAGTAGGATGAGTTATTAAATACTTAGTGTAGACTGTGACTTGAAAATGGTATTCTCCTAGTGCACAGTATGTCCACTTTGGCACTAGTGCAGCTTTTGCAAATGCTTTTGATGGAAAGTGCATGACAAAAGTTTTAGCTTCCAATGATGTGTAGACACCAAAAGGCAACTGCTTGTTGTGTTTGACCTTTTAATGTTCAAAGGATCACTTCACTTCTTTCATAACATGGCCGAAAGCTCAGAGGATAGACATGATGTGCCACTGTGCCCCCAATACTTGAGAAAAACTGGTAGCCTGTTGTATGAAGAAATATTGTTTTTAGCACATCGTACTAGACATGCATTTCACCACCAGAAGACTGTTCAAAGCGAAAAAGAGTCAGAATATTGATAATCAGAGGTAAACTTGGTTGGAAAAGTTTATTACGTTGTATTTTTTTTCTTCCTGGAGCTATTTTTAAAATTTCCTTGTGTTTTTGCCATAGTTTTTTTTGGTGGGAGTTGCAAATTTCGTGTGCCTTCTGCTAATTGTAGACAGGGTGTCTCTGTCCCGTCGAGTGGTTTGTAATCTCCTGTCGGAAAAAAAGAACATAGTCAACAGAATAAGATGCACACTGGAATTTTGATTGGAAGTCAAAACTGGTAGCCTATGAAAGGTCAAACGGGTTGACAATGGTGTAAGTGGTACAGCCAGATCTCAATAACGGAAAAGCAGAATGAATGGGGTAATAATGCATCTTGTTGAAACATTTGGAAGGTAGGATGTTACCTAACAGATAGGAATTTTTTTTAGTGGTATTACCAGTCTATGCCCCACCCCCATCCCAACTCTGTTTATTTGTAGATTACCACTTTACTAGTGTGTTTGTTGATATGATGGTATAACTTTCAGACATTACTCTTTTGTCAGGACCTGATGTTACTTGTCATATAATAGCATGTTAATTTACTGAAGTACACCTACGAGATGTTCATATGAACATGCAATAAAAGGGTATTCATATGAGGCAATGTGTGGATTTAAAGATTTGTGTGCTCATCTTTACTTATTGGTTTTATATACTTTTATGTTTATGTAGGACAGCTGGAGTACGTGAGGGAGATAATATATTCGTTCTCACATTTAAGGTCAGTGGGGCATCCAGTAGTTGTCTATCACTTTCTTTATTTCTTCCATGCCTTCCTCCACTTTTTGCATCACTTTCGTAATCCAATTATCTCAATTAAAAGGACGAACAAACAAAGAAAAAGAAAGAAAGAAAGGGATAAAGGAAACACAGATAAATGAGCAAATGTATCAGATACTGTTTCTGCTGCATCTGCATATCCTAAGTTCCTAACATCAGGAGAAATAGATAAACGGGTACAAGCTGGAGATATGCACAAAGGTTTAACATTTCCATGGATGTGGTGGATTGGTTCGGTTAAACACCGGAATCAACCAGCTACCAATCTTTTAGAAGCTATCGCAGAAAGAAATTTGCTGGTGAAATATTCCAATCCGTATATCATATTTATCCAGGGAGCTTCCGCTTCCAATCTTTCCCCAAACCAAATAGCTATCTACAAGCTACCTAGTACAGCTACAGCTACAGTGTCCAACTATAGTTATGTTGTAACACTCCATATCTCATATCTAGTATACAATTGTAATGTACAAAATTTCATCTGTATCATGCTACATGGTCTTTATAGTAGCAGAAGGCAGCATGAAGAATTTTCTGATGGTGCTCAAGATCTCTCTTGAAAGCTCACTGAGCGCGATTGTGCAGCTGGGTTCCCCTTCGAGAACGGCGAGCTATTGAAAACTCTGTGAGTTGTCGTCTTTGCCGCATCCTTTGGATCAAAAACCCTCGCAAGCTTACACCCTCTGGAATCATCTGTCCCCACCTTGTCGCCCTTGATCCCAATAAGCGACCAGATAGAACTCCTGGCCACCTCGTCTACGTCATCAATCCGGATCGTCTTCGGCACCCACACCTTGCCATTACCGTTGGCATTTCTTTCCTCCTCACCATCTCTAGGGTGCTTTCGTGACTGGAAGCAGCTCGACACTGTTGATACTGGAGAAGCAGCACTAGGTGATGAGCCAGATTGAGACTGAGACTGTGGCTGCCATGGAGTGTTCCAGGCTCCCGGAACCATGCAGCCCCAGTAAGCAGCAGGTGCTGGATAGAATGGAATTGCTACGTTTGAGGTGAAATAGGCAGGTGATGGTGCGTAACCGAATGGCCACATGGTTCCCCCGTTCATGCATGGATGCTGCACAACGTTTGCGGGTTCATCTGCTGCAAGTCTCTCCCTCGAGTTCATTTGGTTTGACTCTTCTGCCTTGGCCCATCCATCAGCACAAGACCCAACCGATGGGTCATCGGTGTTCTCGATCCGGGTTATTGGCATGCGCTCCTTGATGTGCTTCATTTGTTCTGTGTGGTCTAAGGTGGATGTGCTGGACCCGAAGCTGAGCACCGTGCCGTTGGTCTTGACTGGGGTGCAGAGAGGATCACCGGGCATAGCGGCCCTGATCCTCTGAAGGAAGTGGGAAGCGGCCGTTATACTCTTGCTCTTGCGGCGTCCTGCACCCACGGGCACGTTGCGCATGGCCCCACCGGCCGTCCAATACCTCTGGCAATTCTTGCAGAAGTGGCGCGGCTGGTTGATGTTGTAGTTGTTGTAGTAGCAGAACTTGGTGTCCATGCTGCTGCACCGGGGGCAGGGCAGGATCTTGTCAGGCTTCTTGAGCTTCTCCTTCTGGTTGGCCGTGTCGTCCTGTTCTTCCTGCTGGTCTTCTGATGAGTTCTTGACAGCAGATGGGTCCTCCATGTCCACAACCTCCGGCTGTGGAGGCGAATCCGTGGAGTCCTGAGGGACGATTTCTTGTACTCTTGGTTGTGTCGTGCTGCTGCCGCTGTGCTGAAGGTCCTGTAAACATTCAGAAAATCCTGATGAGTTTATTGACCTGTGACTGCACATGTTTTCCCCATGTGTAAGTGTAAAATTTGACAAAGTTTGCTTCTTGCTTCAGTTGTGATCCGTATCACCAACCCAGTTCTACCCCGAGTCTACTCTATTGTTCGAGCCTATTATAATTTGTAGTGGATGATCTACTCAGATTTGGTGCATCTGGAGGGGAGAAAATACCTAGTACGTACTAGCTGCTTGCAGGAAGGCACTGGTCCTCCATCTCGAAAAATGATCCTTTTTTCCCATACTCAATACAAAATTACTAACACTGGTCGCACAGTTCCGATATAGCGCCCAAGCTGATGAAACACAAAGGAGAAGTGCATGAAGACGAACCTGCTTGTGGACGTCTCCGGCGCTGGCGTCCGGCACGGGTATGGTCTTCCCGAACAGCTTGATCTGGCAGTCTCCCCCTCCTCCGGCCGCCGCCCTGTACTGCCCCATCTATCCGTCCGATCAGGCTAAGCTATCTACCGGCGAAACTGTTGTGCTTCTTCCTGGCTCTGGTGCTCTTCTTGGTTCTTGGATTTTCTTGGACAAGACCACCAATCCCTACTGTGCTACTACGCTGTATCGCTATGCTCGCAGACAACAGGCAGCGATCGGGTCTGAAGATTTTTTGTTCGCGACTTGGTGGAGTTGCTGGGAGTGGATGGGAACGGGGATAGTACTAGTTTTAAGGAGGAAGAAAGGGTGGCGGGGCCCACGGACGGGGGCAGAGAGCCACAAGTTGGGTTTGTGGCCTCAGGGGTGCGTTTTTTTGATTCGCTCCGCGGTCTCGCTTTTGCCCCCGCGTCGCTCTCGCTCTCCCAAACCCGTCCCTAGTCCATACCTGGCGATCAAATACTTGGCTGAGGACATGCGCACATTTGTTTGGCCAGTTTACTCTCTGGGCTTGCCCAGTGCTTGCTGCCGTATGCGGAATTCCTCGTTCGTTGGCGTGCCCTCTTTGGCCGACTTCAACGTGCGATTTTTCTCCCTCCCTCCCTCTCTCTCTCTCTCACCCAACCTAGGAGGAGCAGCACCGTTGGTATGTGCACTGGCTGGCTCTCGATCTTACCTGCCATGGATGGTTTAGTCCGAGGAAGCCCCGAGAAGCCCTTTCGTGTTTGCTATGGCTTTTAAAATTTGAGAGCACGCAAATGGAAAATTCACCCAGCTAGCGCCTATATTATGGTAAAGTTGGCCATGGCAACTCAGCCGCTCGCTAGTCAGGTGCGTAGAAGAAGACGACGACGACGACAACGACTGGAGCTCTGTCAACTCCCCGGCCGGGTGAAATCCGATCGGGCAGTTTGTTCGTGCCCGGCTAGTTGGAGCGCCTTTGTTGGAAACGCATTTCGTTTACTTGTCTGGGTTGCATCAGTTGATAACTAAGTACCACTTCTTGTTTGGTTGGTCGCATTCTTTTCTTAGCCTCGTCTATATGGCAACACGGTGATCTTACCTCACATATCATAAGACCACCATGGCACCACCGTTCATAAGTTTCGGCACATCGGCGATGGCACCGCCGGTCATGCCGGTCAAAAGCATCACCACGTCGCCGACCACGAAGACGAAGACCACCATGACACCGTCGGTCACGCTGGTCACATCGCCGACCACGAAGATGAAAACCACCATGGCACCATCCTTCACGCCGGTCGCATCACCACGTTGCCGACCATGAAGACGAAGACCACCATGACGCCGCCGGTCACAAGCACCACCACGTCGCCGACCACGAAGACGAAGACTACCATGGCACCGTCGGTCATGCTGGTCACAAGCATGGGCACATCGCCGACCACGAAGATGAAAACCACCATGGCACCATCGTTCACGCCGGTCGCATCACCACGTCGCCGACCATGAAGACGAAGACCACCATGACGCCGCCGCTCACAAGCACCACCACGTCGCCGACCACGAAGACGAACACCACCATGACACTGTTGTTCACGCCCGTCACAAGCATCACCATGTCGTCGACCACGAAGACGAAGACCGCCATGACACCACCGGTCACAAGCATCACCACGTCGCCAACCACGAAGACGAAGACCACCATGACACCGCCGGTCACAAGCACCACCACGTCGTCGACCACGAAGACGAACACCACCATGACACTATTGTTCACGCCCGTCTCAAGCCTATCACATGTGGTCGACCACGAAGACGAACACCACCATGACATTGCCGGTAACGCCGGTCACAAGCATCACCACGTCGCCGACCACAAAGACGAACATCACCATGCCGCCACCACCATGGATTATCACCTCTCACTTCACACATATCATCACCACGTCGCCGTCCATGAAGATGGCAATCGAGAAGTTGAGCAAGAGTTACTCCAAACTATACTCACGCATACGTACACATTATAGTATACTAGCGAGTTCTTTATTTATCCGTGTATGTACACCAAAATAAAAATCTGTCAACATGAAAGTCATGCGGAATGGTGAGGTGAAAGAAATTTCAAACGGTTGAGCATGTGCGATAAATTTGACAAAATTCGCTTAAAACTGCATACAAAAAATTGACGATTTACGGGTGACGAAACTCGAAACAGCTGTGAGAATTAATTCATATCATCGAGACGCATCTTTTTTGTGTACAGCTTATATTGACTCGAAGTATATTTGTGTTGATTTGAAGGGAGGGTGTGTGGAGTAGTGTAAAGAGTAAGAGTAAGTAAGAGCACGTGCAGCTGTTGCATCCATCGAGCTAAAAAGTCATGACAACGGGACAAACTCACTGGAAACTGCCGATTCAAATGTTTCTCAGAATTTTAAGAATCGATTGAGCCACAACACGGAAGCCTTCAAGCAACTAAAGGGACCATTTTAATTGTCCACCCATGTAAAAAAGCATCGGTCAGACTACCAAACGCGCTCTTGGTAACTCAGTGGCTGGCGGAGCAAGAGAACGACAGCGGCCTGGGCTGCAATTTGGGCATTCGGCGTTCTCTCGTTCGGCTCACTATTCTCCGCTCATTTCTCTCTTCTCTTCTTTGGGCAAAAACTTTCTGTTTGACAGCCGGATCGATGCCCTGGAGCAGTCCCCATCAAAGCTAAAACAAGCTGGAGCGTATGGAGAACACTTAGAGCATCTCCAGTCGCGTCCCCCAAACGATGTCCGGGCAAAGCGCCGGATTAGTCGTTTGGGGGACGTCCGGACAAAATTTTCGTTTGGAGAAGATCCATTTTCTAGCCACGTCCCCCAAACGCGACCTCCAAACAAAAAGTAAGTATAAAAGTCGTGTCCGGCGTCCCCGGTAGAGACTCTATACACAGGGGATGGGCTAGGGACGCCGGACAACATTTGGAGCACGTCCGGACCGAAGCGGCCTTTGGGGCATGCGACTGGGACGTTTTTTTGGCCGGCGTCCCCCAAATTTCTTTGGGGGACGCTTTGGGGGACGCGACTGGAGATGCTCTTACATAGTTACATCTGATGTCACTCACATAGCTATATATACTATAGTATACACATCCTCCGTAAAACGTCCAAACTTTCCCGAGTTCACACATTATTCTTCGAGGAGATGGAGTTCACACATATTTTTTCTTCGAAATGGGTAATTCCCGGCCTTCGCATCAGTTGATGCACACAACTTTTTATTAAAACCTAAATATTCAAAGTACACAATTCATGGATCAACGAGAATCGATATAAATATCAATCATCGAAAAATAAGAAGCCTGCTAATCAGTCTAAGCATCTTCTAATCTCTTAATAGACCGTCAAGTAGCCTGGTAGAAAATATCCTAGGCAACCATTCAAAGGCGATTGCATCCAGAAACCATGTACTTCCGCTGGTCCTCCGGGAGCAAGAAGCGCCAAAGCTGGATCCAATGGACCATAGTGTGAATAACCTGCAAGAAATTAGTAGAATCTTTTTTTGTTAAAAACAATATTATTTCTACAATTCCATATCGACCAACATAAAGCCGAAACACGAATGTGAATCCTAACTTTATCAGTTTTGTCAGTTTCATTAAGCCAATTCCAAAACATATTTGTGACATTGGATGGAGGTGAAATATTATATGCAGCAAAAACCACTCGCCAAACAAGTCTAGCAAAAGGGCATGAAATAAATAAATGTTCAACTGATTCCTCAGCGTCACAGAAAGAACATTTTGTATTCCCATTCCAATTCCTTTTTGCTAGATTATCACGAGTCAAAAGGACTTTTTTTTTACTAAGGAACCACATGAAAATTTTAATTTTAAGTGGGGTTTTTAATTTCCAAAGATATTTACGAAGGTATCTTGTATGGCCATTTAACATGTCACCATACATCGAGTTGACGGTGAACTTCCCTGGTAATGTGAGGCTCCAAACGAACTTATATTGATCCTCATTTAAAATTATCTCCATTAGCCTTTGGCATAAGTGTACCCACTGATCTCATTTATTACCAATTAGTCATCTCCGAAAACTAATATTTACGGAGTCGAACTCATAATATTTGCCCCAGTATCATGCTTATGATAGACTATGTTATATAGCTGGGGATACTGAGATGCAAGAGTTTGCTCTCCTAGCCATATATCTTCCCAAAATCGAACTCCTTCTTCGGAGCCCACTTCAAATTTCCCTATGCTAAAAAATTCTCCTTTAGGTGAATCAGTCAACTTACTTTCGACTTCAGCCAAAGTCTTTTATGATAAATATTTGTTTTTTAAGAGTCGTTGCCATAAACCTTCTTTAGAAAGGAGCTTATATAGACATTTGTGAAGGCAAGAATTTTAAATCTCCAGCACTTCAATTCCAAGACCACCTTAGTCCTTAGGTCTGCAAATCAAGTTCCACATAGTTAACCGATATTTTTGTTTATTTTTCTCACATTGCCAAAAGAAATGTGATCTGAAAAAAAATCTAATATCTTCCTTACCCCTTTAGGTATGTCAAAGAATCATAACATAAATATCGGTAAACTAGTAAGGACAGAGTTAATCAATACAAAGCAATCCCCATATGATAACATCTTTCCAGCCCAACATCCTAGTTTTCTTTCTAATCGACTTTCAACTGGATTCCATTCGGAGCTTTTTAACTTCCTATAATGGATTGGTATACCCAAATACCTAAACGACAAAGAACCATATTCACAACCAAACAGTTGTTTATACCGCTCCTCTTCCTCCTTAGCCTTTCCAAAACAAAAAATCTCGCTTTTGTCAAAATTAATTTTTAGTCCTGACAATTCTTAAAAAAAATGCAATATTAGTTTCATATTTACAGCCTTTTTAAAATCATGCTCCATGAAAAGTATCGTATCATCGGTATATTGCAAAATAGAAATTCCTCCCTCAACTAGATGAGCGATAAGACTTCCAATATATCCATCCTTCTTTTCCCTTGCTATTAAGATGGCCAACATATTTGCAACAATGTTGAACAACATAGGTGACAACAGATCACCCTGTCGAAGACCTTTTCTGGTTGAAAATAGTGACCAGTGTCATCATTAACCTTGATCCCTACACTTCCTCCTCTAACAAATTGTTCTATGAGTTTACACCATTTGGAATCAAAACCTTTCATGCGCATTGCTTGTTGAAGAAAAAGCTATTTTACCTTATCATAAGCTTTCTCAAAATCAATTTTAAGTATCACTCCATCCATTTTCTTCCGATGAAGTTCATGGATGGTTTCATGTAAGACAACTACTCCTTCAAGTATATGTCGTCCTGACATGAATGCCGATTGTGTAGGGCTAATATTTGTTTCAACAACGGTATTAACTCTAATCATAGCGACCTTCATGAATATTTTAAAAGAAACATTGATAAGAAAAATTGGTCTATATTGTTGGATTTGAAACACATTCTCCTTCTTGGGTAATAGGGTTATAACACCAAAAAATCAATTTGAACAACTGTAATTTCCCTGAATGCAGTTGATAGAACATTGGCAAATCACCTTTGATAACTTCCCAAAAGGTTTGGTGACAAGGGATTAACTTGTCAATACCTATGTGTTGTAGACTTAGGGTTTCGTAAGAAGTAGAGGGCAAGTAGATCTCGAAGGTTCAGCCGAACAAAGGTGCTCAACTCAATATTACGGTGGCTAGGGTTACAATGATTCGATCATTTCTTCGTCCCTCGGCTTCCCCTTTATATAGGAGGCGAAGACGAGGCTTTTCCGTGTCGTACAAGTTACCAACTGTCGAGCCACATTGGGCCTTCCCTAGATTGATACAAGTTTCCTATTACAACTCTACTTTCCTAACCCGAAAGCCTTCAACCTTCTGGGCCTCCAAAGCTTCGAGTCCATAGGCTTCCTGCTTCCCAGTATACTCAGGGTACTTATTCGGTATGCCTGTTAGGCATACCTATGTCAGTAGCCCCCGAGATTTTGCTTGAATCATAGAGTCGAGTAAAATCTCCATCGTACGTCTGTTTAATAAAACTTTCGAGCCATGCTGAATTTTTACTTATCGTCTATTTTGTACAAGGATAATGGTAAATGAGGCTGATTCATCTAATGGATCAGGTACCAGTTAATTGCTCTCGTGGCAAACCCACAAAAACCTACTTCAAGCTCAAGTCCCTGGGCTTGAACTCGGAACACTGGCGTAATTCGATACATACCATTTCAGGACTTATAGTGAATCGAATCCCAGCTTATTTTATCGAGTACCCAACACCGTCCATCGGGATTTTTCTTCACATCTGTTGATGCATATAAAGTGGGAGAGCGCATTCATGGGCGATGCCACACCGCACAGGATGGATCCCGGGGTATTACCTTCATGAACTCTTTGTCGAGTCATGGCATTCAGAGTTTTTATCGCGGCAGATGCACTCTGAGGATATATTGTCGAGTGCCTTTGTGCGGCTGTTGGAATTCTTCATTTCTTTGAGTTGACATATTAAATAATATCTTAACCTCTCGATGGGAGTACATGACGAGTTATGTGTAACTCGAAGATGTACGTAAAAGTTTTTCGGCTCCAGCTCTACATTGTCTTGTTATTTGCCTCTCTTTTTTTCCTCTATAGTTCATCGGGTGCGCGACCAGCATTCCTGATGGGAGTAGCCCCTGAGGCTACAACCGAGTGTTTGCACTTGGTTGTAGGCTCATCTTCTGTTATTTAAGCAACTCTATATTTTTATCATCATCACATCATCTTATCAGGAGTATCTTCAATACTTCTGATAAGAGTAGCCTCCGAGCATATGAACAGGTGTTTGCATCTGTACATAGGCTCACGAGATTTACTGCTTACTATGTATTGCTCCATTAACTCGAAGATTTCTATCATCATGACATTGGTGCTGATGAAGACCATGTAAAACCACCTCGGGAAGACACGATCTCTAGTGGACCCCTATTATTGTGGGTCCAATTTTTCTGCCCTTTGCCCACGTCGCGCAAGTGGGATGCGCACGTCCTCCAATATTCCCGGCACGCTCCCAGTAACTTCCTCCTTTCGTAAAAAACTTTTTATTGCATGGCCACGTGTAAGGCTCAAGATATGCCCGTGTTCATCCTGCGGCCAAGCTTCATCGTCCTCCAGGTTATAAAGGTTGTCCCCTAAGGTCATTTTTTCCCTTCTGCACCGCACACTGCATTCACTCCTGCCACTGCCCTACCTTTCTTCTTCCTCGAGCACCTCCTGCGCCCAGCTTCTTCTTCCATTTCCTGCTCCTTCGCTTCAGCACCATGCCACCCCGGACCAAGCTCACCAAGCACATCGCGCCCGCAACCAGCGAGCGCGTGGAGAAGGAAAAGATCTCCGGATAGGAGAGATCCAAGATCTCGTCGCAGGACTGCCACATGCTTAGGAATCTGGGCCCGTTCAACAAGGAGGCGATGTAGATGCTAGGAGTTGAAAGTTCTCCTCGTCCTCCTACAGGTTTTCGGGTAACCTTCATTGACTTCCTAGTCCGCATATTATCCGTTCCTATTCATGAATTCCTCCGTGGTCTTCTCTTTATTTACGGGATTCAGCTCCATCAGCTGATCCCCAATTCTATCCTTCACATCTCCATCTTCATTACCTTGTGCGAATGCTTCCTGGGCATCCACCCCACTGGGGCCTATGGAAACGCATTTTCTATCTCCGCCGCAACAACTCGAAGAACACCATCTACAATGTAGGTGGTGTCTGTATTTGCATGCGCCTAGAAGTTGGCTACTTTGATTTGAAGTTTGCTGACTCTGTCGAAGGCTGGCGCAAGAAGTGGCTCTATGTTAAGGAAAAATCCTCGGACACTCAAAAGTATGGCCTTGCTCCTTTTGATTTGTCAGAGGACATTAAAAGGCGCAAGTCCTGGGACGAGGAAGCCACAACCGAAGAAGTAGAGGCCACCGATTCCCTAATTGCTCGTATCCAGGAGCTGCAAAACACTGAAGGCGGGGAACTGTCGGGTGTGGAGATAATTGCCCACTTTCTGCGGATTCGAGTGCAGCCTCTTCAGGCTCGCAAGAGTCCCCTTTGGTTATACTCGGGTGCTGAGGATGCTGATAAGGTTTCCGAAGATCTTCCTTTGAAGGATTTGGAAAAACTAGTACGCCGCTTCACCTCTTTGAGCAAGAAGAGTGAGGTTCATTCCTCTTGTCGCGTGGAACCCTTCAGTGGTGTACATGCGCTTCCAGCTGTAAGTGATTTTCTTCGAGTTATACTTTTTCTTCTGACTATGATTGCTTTTTTGACAATTTATGGTATTGACTTGCTCTTTCTGCCTGCAGGATCACCAAGTTCTTTCTTCTCTTCCTCCACTTCCTGAAGGTGGAGATGTGTCTGAGCGAGCCGTCGTTATTGATGACTCACAAGAGACTTCTGTTCGCAAGAGAGAACCCATAGAATCTGAAAAGAGTGCGGGTTCCTCTGACAAAATATCAGAGGCAGAACAAGTTTCTGGCTCTTCTCACACAAACTCTCCTCCTCCTGTGGCTTCTCCGAATCAGCGTAAGAGGAAGAGAGACCATAACAAAGAAGATTCTGGTGCGTCGAAACTATCTGAACCAGCCGCCGAAGAATCTGCTCCCGAAGGTCAAGAAAACTTCGACCCCATTGCTACTGGCGATGTCAGCTCGTAAGTTTTTCCTTCTTGTACTTCCAATTACCTTTGTTTTTTGGTTTTCGTGTAGTGAAACTGCTGATATATGGACTGAGATGACGAAGAATGTTGGAGCTCGGAGCTCCTCGGCCAGCAAACACGAGCACATCTCACATGCTGGTCCTCTCCGAGGAACTGCATGTTGCGCCAGAAACTTTGCCTCCAACGTACGTTGCTCCAGAAGCGTCGGCTCCAACGCGCAGCCCCCGAGCACCAAAGAAGAGGGCTAGGACGGGTGCTGCTGGTAAACAGGAACTTGCTACTGGGGGTTTATTGGATCCTCTCCTTGATGATGTGAGATATATTTCCCTGTCTGTCGTGTTCTTTGTTTACTCAAAAAGATTTCAACTTCTTGATACTATATTTTTGTCTGTCGACTATTTTGCAGCTTTGATAAAGGAGTTGGTTGACATAGGCTCCCGTTTTATCGGGTTCCGCGATAAGGTTGAATCTCTAAGAGGTGAAGTTTTATCGCCCCCAATTGTTTAGATGTTTCTCTCTTGTTTTATGCCCTCATCAGTTCTTTCTCTTAGAGGCGTTGCGTCTTGCCGAGGAACGAGCCAATGACTTGGAGAAAAAACTTAAGGCTAGCGCGAAAGCTCGCAAAAAGGCTGAAAAGGATGCTGCGAGTGTTGAAGATCTTCATTAGAGACTTCAAGCTGCCGAAGATGCCTTGAGTGACAAAGAAGCGAAGATCGTCCAACGGGACAACGACATAATTGCGCGCTTCGAGACGCAATCCTCCAGATTTTCGAGTAATACTACCTCTCCGTTCTCTTGTCCTTTTACTTTTGTTTTCAGGTGTTATATATCTATTTTGATAAAATTTTCTCTTTCTTCAGCAGAGAAGATTGGTGAGCATTGTACCAGGAACCAATATTTGGATGAAGATTGTCTCCTGAGCACTCTCACCGTCCTCAAGTTGAACTACTCCCTGGCACGCGGATGCTTGAAGTCTGCTCAGATTGTGTTTGACCGCATCTTTCCTCGTTTTTTCCCAAAGACCGCACAACCCGAGAGGGTTGACCAACTCACCGAGCACTTCCTTGGAAAAGAAGATCCAGCCTTAGAGCATCGCCAAGCAAGCTTGAAGATTGGAGTCGAAGGAACTCTTGCTCTCATGGCGGCCAGTGGCCAAAAAGTTGACTGGGCTAAAGTTGTTGCTGGCAGGCCTTGAATAATGAGAAGTGGAAGGTTATGGTGAAGGATGCCAAACTCTTCGCGAAGAAACTTATCGCCATCCTTGATCCTAGATCTTCAGCCTCCTCCAGCACTGCCCACACAGAGGTCAAGTAGCCAAACTTGTACTCCTTTTTTTTGTAGATACTTTCGCCTTTTGCTGCTCCCGACCATTTGTGTAAGCGCACCATTCGGGAGAAAAGCCTCTCATCCTAAGAGTTTGTTGTAGGAAGGACCATTTGACCTTATCGTAAGATTTTTCAAAGTCGATCTTAAGGATGACCCCATTCAACTTTTTGCGGAGCATATCATGCACTGTTTCGTGCAAAGTAACCTCACCGTCTAGGATATATCGGCCTTGCATGAACATAGTCTGAGTTGGTCGCACCACATGATCAGCCACCAAATTTAGTCTAATAGTAGCCAGTTTAGTGAAGATTTTAAAACAGATATTAAGGAGACATATAGGTCTGAATCGCTGAATACGTTCAGCATCGTTAACCTTAGGGAGCAAGATGATCTCCCCAAAATTAATACGGAACATGTCTAATCGCCTTGCACGTAGTTCTTCAAACAACTCCAGGAGGTCATTTTTAATTGTATCCCATAATGTCTGAAAGAATTCAGTAGGAAAACCGTTACGCCTGGTGCCTTGTTGTGTTCCATCTGAAAGACTACATTCGTCCTCCGTATACGGGGCGGTAAGAACATCATTCACCTGAGGGGACACTTGAGGAATGTCATCAATCCTGGAATCATCCAGAATAATTTTTGATTCCTCAGGTGCACGAAATAAACCTTTATAATAAGAAGTGATGTATGACTTTAATTGCTCTTAACCCTCGATCGTCGCATCGTCGTGAAGACGAGAATGAATGTGTTTCTTTCTATGTCTGCCATTAGCAACATTATGAAAGTATCTCGTATTCGAATGTCCTTCCAGCAGGAATTGCGCTTTAGATCGTTGGTACCATTTGAGTTCCTCCTCACGTAATAAGCCAGCCAACTTCGCATTAAGTTGATTCTTTAAATTAATCTCCTGCGTTGTTAGTTGTCTGGTTTCCGCGATAGCCTCTAATCGTTAATTGGTGATGATAGGTTGCGTTTCTCATTTCTGAGCAGACTAGTCGTATGGCGCGCCCATCCTCCAAGGTATTTTTGCACAGCCTGAAGCTTTCTATTCCACCTTTGGATCAGAGTGACTGCGACAAACTATTGATCCCAAATATTCTTTAACCATATATGTGAACCCTTCCCTCTGTAACCACCTGATACTTCTCAAACGTATCTATAATTTTTTATACTCCATGCTTGTTTTACACCAATTTATATATGTTTTGCTTACACTTCGTTACACTTTTATACATTTTCCGGCACTAACCTATTAACAAGATGCCACAATGCTAGTTCCCTGTTTTCTGCTATTTTTTATTTCAGAAAAGTTGTACAGGAAATATTCTCGGAATTGGACGAAACAAAAGTCGAAGTCAATATTTTACCGTAACGAAGATGGAGTCTAGAGGGGGCTCGAAGAAAGGCAACAGGACAACCATACCAGCCCTAGGCGCGGCTTGGCCCTGGCCCACGCCTAGGGGTGGTGTGGCCCTCCTGGCCTCCACCGACATCGCCCCTCCGCCTATTTAATCACGATCTCGAGAAAACCCTGAACACCCAAGCCTCCATCCACGAAAAGTTCCATCGCGACCGCCATTGCAGACCCTAGCTCGGGAGGGTTCTGAAGCTCTTCTTGGCACCCTGCGGGAGGGGAAAATCATCGCCGGAGGCATCTACATCGCCATGCCCGCCTCCGAAGTGATGCGTGAGTAGTTCATCCCTGGACTATGGGTCCATATAAGTAGCTAGATGGTTGTCTTCTCCAATTTGTGCCTCATGTTTAGATCTTGTGAGCTGCCCTACATGATCAAGATCATCCTTATGTAATGCTAGATGTTGTTTTTGCTGGGATCCGATGAATATTGTATACTATGTTGAGATCGATTATATATTCTTGTCATATGTTATTTGTGATCTTGCATGCTCTCTGTTGCTAGTAGATACTCTGGCGAAGTAGATGCTTGTGACTCTAAGATGGAGTATTTATGCTCGATAGTTGGTTCATGCCTCTAGTTTTCTAGAAGAGAAAACAACAATATTTTATTCGAGGGCAATTCTATTGTCTGCTTTACACACATTGCTTAATGCGGTAATCTATTGCTTGCAACTTAATACTGGAAGGGGTTCGGGCGATAATCGGAAGGTGGATTATTAGTCATAGATGCAGTTGGATTACGGTCAATGTGTTATGTTGTAATGCCCAAACGAATCTCATAGTAATCATCTTGTCATGTATGGTCGATATTCTATCAATTGCTCAGCTGTAATTTGTTCACCCAACATGTTATTTATATTTATGGAGAGACACCTCTAGTGAACTGTGGACCTCGGTCCTTTTTTCTTTACACGGATAAATTCAACCACTGCAATCCTGCTCTGTTTACTTACTGTAAGCTTTATTCTCTTTAATTACTACAAACATTTCCGTCTACTCGATACATTTAATCCTTTGTGTTCAGTGAAATCGGTGAGATTGACAATCTCACTATAAGTTGGGGCAAAGTATTTTGGTTGTGTTGTGCGCAGGTTCCATGTTGTTGCTGACGCCGGTAGTGCGCCCTACCAATAGTCAACTAGCAAAACCTTCAGAAGTCACGCCTTTCTCCTACTGGTCGATTAAACTTTGGTTTCTTACTGAGGGAAAACTTGCTGCTGGGCTCATCATAACTTCCTCTTGGGGTTCCCCAACGGTGTACAATCTGCGCTAATCAACCTAATTTTTTAGCGCCGTTGCCGGGGAGTCGAGAAAGAGGATTTTTGCAAGGGGAGTCTCTCATATCCCAACTCTTTACTTTGTTATAGTTTTGCTTAGTTTATTTTATTTTGTCTTGTTTTCTTCATTATATCAAAAACACAAAAAAATATTTTATTTATAGTTGACTTTATATCAAAAACAGAAAAAATTTAGTTCCTATTTTAAGTTGTTTCAATGTCTATTCCTGTTACTATGTCGCCCGAGGAAATGATCTTTACTTTCAAGGATTAAGGAAGCTTGTTGTAGAATTAATAATTGTTATAATAAAACTGACCCTAAAATGACTCTAGGCTTTCTTCTTAGTAGCTTTTATTTTGGTCTTATTCTTTGTTATAGATATGCTTTGGACACCATAGCAGGAGGAGATTTCCTCCATTGTTACCCATTGGAATTGCTGAAGGAGTGCATACAAGGATCCTTGGAAGGATGGTATCTAATGATTATCTTGTCATTAAATTTGTAGGAAAGGCAAAAATCACGCTTGGATGATCTCTGCTGAAACTCTTGGGAGCAAAGATAGATGTGGGGAAAGGCACCATGACTTTCACCTCCCCACCAGGTACTACTCATTCTTTTCCTAAGGAAAATCATAAAGGTTGTAGGGGTAGGCGCAAGGCTCCCGCCATTTATGATGTTCATGTTTCTTCACATGGCAATACTTGATGCTAGCTCTTTTTCTGCGCCTAGCTGAAAGGCGTTAAAGAAAAGCACTCTTGGGAGATAACCCATGTTTATTTTTGTAATTTTTATTTTGTTGAGTCTTGGAAGTTATTGCCTCTGTAATAACCTCTCCTTATCTTTTTTATTTCGTTTTTATGCCAACAATAGCCTCTAATAGGAAGAAAGTAAGATTTGGGGAAGTTGCTATACAGAAACAGATTCTGTGTTGTCACCATAAAAATTCGTATTTACAGCCAGAGCGGAATTTTGAGCTGCCAATGTTTGGGCATATGCCCCGGGTTATTATCTAACTTTCTTTAGTTGAACAATTTTCGATCTGAGCAACAGAAGATTCTCGAAAAAAATAATATTTACATGTTGTTCTGTTTTGACAGATTTCTGTCACTATTTGCATTTGCCTCTTAATCTCTTTCTTTTTGAGTTCTTTTGATCAAAGAGCTTTTTTAAGAGGTTGCTACAGTAGCTAATGTTTTAATATGTGTTTGATACATGTTAGAACTGAACCCAAGTGGATTTGTTATTTTGATTGTACTAATGCTGCTAATAAAGAATTGTATGAAGTTTTGTATGAAGGAAGTTTTCAAGTGTAGGAAGAGAAGAATGATGTAATGAGAGGAAGAATGGACAAAGTCCCAAGCTTGAGGATGCCCCTGCACCCCAAGAAATATCCAGGAGGTACTAGCGTCAAAGTTTGGGGATGTCCAAGGCATCCCCTCTTCATCAACAAAGCAACGCGTCATCTTTCTATACGCTATATTTTTATTGCTTCATACGCTATGTGTTGTTCTTGGAGCATTTTTTTCTGTAGCATATGGTTGTATCCTAGTATATTTGTTTTGGAGAGAGACACGCTCCGTTTTAATTTCATAGAACACTCAAGTTTTCGCTTTTATTGTTATGCGAGTGTTCTAGTTTTCTAGTACTGCGTTTAGCTTTTGTTCTTTCACTTGAATTTTGTTCTGAGCTCGTTAATATTCTTTATTTAAGTATGATTAGCTCTCTGGTCCATATTGTTTTTTTTTTATCTCTGAGAGCTGTTTCAAATAAGTTGATTGGTGTTGGAGACGAGTAAAATATTTCATGTCTATAGTGATGCAAAAGGAAGCTTGTCTAGACTGTGGCATAGACTTTGGCATGTTATGTTGGATGTTATTATTGTCATATGCTTAGTATTTATTGGGATTGTTGATGGTACTCATGTCACTGCAAAGGTACCAGCTGTGGATTTCGATATGAGGTTCACCTACGTGCTTGCTTGGTGGGAGGTTTCATCTCATGATGCGAGCATCCTAGCCGATAGCTTGTCAAGGCCTGATGGGTTGCAAATTTCTTATGGTAAGTTCTACCTTGAAGATGCTGGATATGCATGCCCGATCTGGAATTCTACCCCCTTTGCGGAAAACAAGGTACCACCTCAACGAGTTCTCTACGGAGCACTGACCTCTGAATGCGAGAGAGTTATTCAATCTGAGACACTCAAGCCTTAGAGTCACCATTGAGAGAGCCTTTGCTGCATTGAAGAACATGTTCAAGGTCCTTGACCAGAAACCATTCCACACATTTGACACTCAAGTAAAGCTAGTCCTTACTTGCTACATTCTTCACAACTGGATCCTAGGTTTAGTATTTATTGGGATTGTTGATGGTACTCATGTCACTGCAAAGGTACCAGCTGTGGATTTCGATATGAGGTTCACCTACGTGCTTGCTGGGTGGGAGGTTTCATCTCATGATGCGAGCATCCTAGCCGACAGCTTGTCAAGGCCTGATGGGTTGCAAATTTCTGATGGTAAGTTCTACTCCCTCCGTTCCTTTTTAATTGACTCGGATTTAGTACAAGTTTGTACTAAATCCGAGTCAATTAAAAAAGAACGGAGGGAGTACCTTGAAGATGCTGGATATGCATGCCCGATCTGGAATTCTACCCCCTTTGCGGAAAACAAGGTACCACCTCAACGAGTTCTCTGCGGAGCACTGACCTCTGAATGCGAGAGAGTTATTCAATCTGAGACACTCAAGCCTTAGAGTCACCATTGAGAGAGCCTTTGCTGCATTGAAGAACATGTTCAAGGTCCTTGACCAGAAACCATTCCACACATTTGACACTCAAGTAAAGCTAGTCCTTACTTGCTACATTCTTCACAACTGGATCCTAGGTTGGGGCGAGGATGAGTTCTTCGAAGATCTTGTCAATTTTTATGAAGTAGAGACCGGCCATGGCATGGACGCAGACGAAAAAATAATATCTGGAAGGTGAAGAGGCAAAAGTGGGCAGACACAATGTGGAAAGCCAAAGGCAACACCACCATCTGAGAAGAAGTGAAGAAGTAAAGAAGAAGTGAAGAAGAAGAAGAAGAAGAAGAAGAAGAAGAAGAAGAAGAAGAAGAAGAAGAAGAGAAGAAGAACCCCCTACGATCCCCTATTTTTTGAACCCCTTTTCGATCCCCGTATGTTGAACGACTCTGTTATGATAAACTGCCATTCGTAATAGCTAGGGAGCATCATGTTATGAACTACCATTCGTAGTAGCTAAGGCCGATTTCGTGAACTGCTATGCTTCGTAAGTTTGCAACTGCCATGAATTGTGATTTATATGTGATGGGAGGTGAGAGCATGGTAAGGCTACCAGTTGTAGAAAAGAGGTAACCTTAGACATGCCTGAATGGTACCAAACAGGCCTAATCTCATCTCCTCGAAATTTGGGATTGATTGCAGACAAACAAACATAAAGTTCTTTTTGGTCCAGCCGATGCAGTCCAACCAACCAAACAACATGCTAATTTCGATCCGTGGCTCGTTTTGAACGCGCAAATATGTCTGCACCGCTGCGTCAGTGAGAAACGAATCAAGCCCAGCTACCGAACTCGCCCCTAGCTTCCACGCGCTGCCCGGCCAGCTCCGTCGCCTCTGCAGCAGCGGACCTCGCGACGACGACCTGGGCTCGCCCGCCTCCACGCGTCCGCCGCTGCGCCGACCCACCGCGTGGGTCGTCGCGGAACAAACCTTGGACGTAAAAAAAGAAGATTAGAAACCTTGCAAGGTGCATTTCGGTAGTTCGTTGTTGCTGAGGTTTGCATCGCATCCGCTAGATTGGGAGAGGCTCTTTTGGGAAAACGAGTCTGTGTCACCTTATTTCTAGAAACCCAAACGCGGTTTGTGGCCAGTTTTTGCCTTGCCCATTTTCGCACTACAGGAATGGTGACAGATGCCGACGGCCAGAGTGTACGCCGACGGCTTTTTATCGGGGCCGTCGGCGTACGGCCTCGCCGGGGCAGCTCACGAACCCGACCGTCGGCGTACAAACACCGTCGGCGTAGAGGAGGCTACGCCGAGGGCAGCCATCGGCGTCACCTTGGCCCTCGGCGTAGCACCGGCATCGCCTCCGGCCCAGCCCGCGCCGTCGACGCCCGCTCACGTGCGTCGGTCGGACGCCGACGGCCACCCTCGGCATAGGGCATGGACACCCTATGCCGACGGCCACCCTCGGCATATAGTATTTTTTTATTTTTTTTATTTTTTCCCTCTCTCATATTACTTTATAATATGTTTCTATTATTTATTTACTAGTATGAATTATGTAAAAAATGGTTCTATTTTTTAAGAATTCGTAGATGGCATATGTAGGTCCCATGCATGGGTGACGCTCTTCGCGGACGGGTCAACCGGAGCCACTAGGCCCAACATTTGCTATCGATGTACATATGGGTAGATCCGCGGGGTCCCCGCCCTACGGTTTCCCGAACCCTAACCCTAACTCGTAACCCTAACTCTAACCCTAACCGTAACCCTAACTCTAGCCCTAACCCTAACCCTAGGGTTTCCACATACATTGCTAACTCTAACCCTAACCCTAACTCGTAGCCCTAACCCTAACCCTAGGGTTTCCACATACATTGCTAACTCTAACCCTAACCCTAACCCTAACTCTAACCCTAGGGTTTCCACATACATTGCTAACCCTAACTATAACCCTAACAGCATCACTTGGTAAAACCCTAACCCTAGGGGTCCCGCCCTAGGGTTTCCCAAGAAATGCATCACCGAGCGTCGTAATTGTTGGAAAACTTGCTTCGCCCCTAACATACATGTACAAGTGTGATGTAAGGTTTGGCTAACCTTGGATGTACCCGACGTTGACGATTTCCGCATAATGGGCTACCAGTTGGTAAAATCCAGGATCTGTATGTGGAAACCCCCGCCATGGCTCGAACGGAGCCTATTTTATGGTAAAGTATGCCCAACCTATGGTTTCCATGTACATATGTCCTAAACAAAGCAAAATAAATAAAAAAGTCCACCGGTAAACCCTCGCACGGAGAAAGCTATAGGGGTAGATGTGCGGGTTCCCCGCCCTAGGGTTTTCCAAGTTACGCACCACCGGAGCGTCGGAATCGCTGGAAAACTTGTGTGTGTCCACATGGAATGCACAAAAGTGATTTGAGATGGTTCTATATCCAAGGCTACCCCCCAAGGTGTGTCCGGCTTCTCGGACAGGGGGTTCCTACACTTAGGCAGATTATGCATGTATAGGGGGGAACTCCCTCAGGTGAACCGGAGAGAAACTTGAGATCATATGTGATGATCCTTGTTTCCACATGTACCTATGACCTAACCAAGCTCAAATGGAGGCATATGCCCATCGGGGGACCCCCGATGGGATGCAGTCAAAGGGGTAGACCGCGCGGTCAACAGAACTAGGGTTTCGTCGGAAATCGAGCATCGGATCTAGGGAATGGCCCCAAAACTTGTGTGTGTCCACATGGAATGCACAAAAGTGATTTGAGATGGTTCTATATCCAAGGCTACCCCCGGTGTGTCCGGCTTCTCGGACAGGGGGTTCCTACACTTAGTGCAGTACTCGGATGTATAGGGGGAACTCCCTGGAGGTGAACCGGAGAGAAACTTGAGATCATATGTGATGATCCTTGTTTCCAAATGTACCTATGACCTAACCAAGCTCAAATGGAGGCATATGCCCACCGGGGACCCCGATGGGATGCGATCAAAGGGGTAGACCGCGCGGTCAACGTAACTAGGGTTTCGTCTGAAATCGAGCATCGGATGTAGGGAATGGCCCCAAAACTTGTGTGTGTCCACATGGAATGCACAAAAGTGATTTGAGATGGTTCTATATCCAAGGCTACCCCCAAGGTGTGTCCGGCTTCTCGGACAGGGGGTTCCTACACTTAGGCGGATTATGCATGTATAGGGGGAACTCCCTCGGAGGTGAACCGGAGAGAAACTTGAGATCATATGTGATGATCCTTGTTTCCACATGTACCTATGACCTAACCAAGCTCAAATGGAGGCATATGCCCACCGGGGACCCCGATGGGATGCGAGTCAAAGGGGTAGACCGCGCGGTCAACGTAACTAGGGTTTCGTCTGAAATCGAGCATCGGATCTAGGGAATGGCCCCAAAACTTGTGTGTGTCCACATGGAATGCACAAAAGTGATTTGAGATGGTTTTATATCCAAGGCTACCCCCCCAGGTGTGTCCGGCTTCTCGGACAGGGGGTTCCTACACTTGGGCAGATTCTGCATGTATAGGGGGGAACTCCCTCGGAGGTGAACCGGAGAGAAACTTGAGATCATATGTGATGATCCTTGTTTCCACATGTACCTATGACCTAACCAAGCTCAAATGGAGGCATATGCCCACCGGGGGACCCCGATGGGATGCGAGCCAAAGGGGTAGACCGCGCGGTCAACGAACTAGGGTTTCGTCGGAAATCGAGCATCGGATCTAGGGAATGGCCCCAAAACTTGTGTGTGTCCACATGGAATGCACAAAAGTGATTTGAGATGGTTCTATATCCAAGGCTACCTCCCCCCGGTGTGTCCGGCTTCTCGGACAGGGGTTCCTACACTTAGGCGGATTATGCATGTATAGGGGAACTCCCTGAGGTGAACCGGAGAGAAACTTGAGATCATATGTGATGATCCTTGTTTCCACATGTACCTATGACCTAACCAAGCTCAAATGGAGGCATATGCCCACCGGGGACCCCCGATGGGATGCAATCAAAGGGGTAGACCGCGCGGTCAACGTAACTAGGGTTTCGTCGGAAATCGAGCATCGGATCTAGGGAATGGCCCCAAAACTTGTGTGTGTCCACATGGAATGCACAAAAGTGATTTGAGATGGTTCTATATCCAAGGCTACCCCCCAGGTGTGTCCGGCTTCTGGACAGGGGGTTCCTACACTTAGGCAGATTACTGGATGTATAGGGGAACTCCCTCGGAGGTGAACCGGAGAGAAACTTGAGATCATATGTGATGATCCTTGTTTCCACATGTACCTATGACCTAACCAAGCTCAAATGGAGGCATATGCCCATCGGGGGACCCCCGATGGGATGCAGTCAAAGGGGTAGACCGCGCGGTCAACAGAACTAGGGTTTCGTCGGAAATCGAGCATCGGATCTAGGGAATGGCCCCAAAACTTGTGTGTGTCCACATGGAATGCACAAAAGTGATTTGAGATGGTTCTATATCCAAGGCTACCCCCCAGGTGTGTCCGGCTTCTCGGACAGGGGGTTCCTACACTTAGGCAGATTCTGGATGTATAGGGGGAACTCCCTCGGAGGTGAACCGGAGAGAAACTTGAGATCATATGTGATGATCCTTGTTTCCAAATGTACCTATGACCTAACCAAGCTCAAATGGAGGCATATGCCCACCGGGGACCCCGATGGGATGCAATCAAAGGGGTAGACCGCGCGGTCAACGTAACTAGGGTTTCGTCTGAAATCGAGCATCGGATGTAGGGAATGGCCCCAAAACTTGTGTGTGTCCACATGGAATGCACAAAAGTGATTTGAGATGGTTCTATATCCAAGGCTACCCCCAAGGTGTGTCCGGCTTCTCGGACAGGGGGTTCCTACACTTAGGCAGCATTATGCATGTATAGGGGAACTCCTCTGAGGTGAACCGGAGAGAAACTTGAGATCATATGTGATGATCCTTGTTTCCACATGTACCTATGACCTAACCAAGCTCAAATGGAGGCATATGCCCACCGGGGACCCCGATGGGATGCAATCAAAGGGGTAGACCGCGCGGTCAACCGAACTAGGGTTTCGTCTGAAATCGAGCATCGGATCTAGGGAATGGCCCCAAAACTTGTGTGTGTCCACATGGAATGCACAAAAGTGATTTGAGATGGTTTTATATCCAAGGCTACCCCCCGGTGTGTCCGGCTTCTCGGACAGGGGTTCCTACACTTGGGCGCATTCTCGCATGTATAGGGGGAACTCCTCGGAGGTGAACCGGAGAGAAACTTGAGATCATATGTGATGATCCTTGTTTCCACATGTACCTATGACCTAACCAAGCTCAAATGGAGGCATATGCCCACCGGGGACCCCGATGGGATGCGATCAAAGGGGTAGACCGCGCGGTCAACGTAACTAGGGTTTCGTCTGAAATCGAGCATCGGATCTAGGGAATGGCCCCAAAACTTGTGTGTGTCCACATGGAATGCACAAAAGTGATTTGAGATGGTTCTATATCCAAGGCTACCCCCCCGTGTGTGTCCGGCTTCTCGGACAGGGGTTCCTACACTTAGGCGCATTATGCATGTATGTAGGGAACTCCCTGAGGTGAACCGGAGAGAAACTTGAGATCATATGTGATGATCCTTGTTTCCACATGTACCTATGACCTAACCAAGCTCAAATGGAGGCATATGCCCACCGGGGACCCCGATGGGATGCAGATCAAAGGGGTAGACCGCGCGGTCACCGAACTAGGGTTTCGTCGGAAATCGAGCATCGGATCTAGGGAATGGCCCCAAAACTTGTGTGTGTCCACATGGAATGCACAAAAGTGATTTGAGATGGTTCTATATCCAAGGCTACCCCCGGTGTGTCCGGCTTCTCGGACGGGGGTTCCTACACTTAGGCGGATTCTGGATGTATAGGGGGAACTCCCTCGGAGGTGAACCGGAGAGAAACTTGAGATCATATGTGATGATCCTTGTTTCCAAATGTACCTATGACCTAACCAAGCTCAAATGGAGGCATATGCCCACCGGGGACCCCCGATGGGATGCGATCAAAGGGGTAGACCGCGCGGTCAACGTAACTAGGGTTTCGTCTGAAATCGAGCATCAGATGTAGAGAATGGCCCCAAAACTTGTGTGTGTCCACATGGAATGCACAAAAGTGATTTGAGATGGTTTTATATCCAAGGCTACCCCCCAAGGTGTGTCCGGCTTCTCGGACAGGGGATTACTACACTTAGGCAGATTATGCATGTATAGGGGAACTCCTCGAAGTGAACCGGAGAGAAACTTGAGATCATATGTGATGATCCTTGTTTCCACATGTACCTATGACCTAACCAAGCTCAAATGGAGGCATATGCCCACCGGGGACCCCCGATGGGATGCGATCAAAGGGGTAGACCGCGCGGTCAACGTAATCTAGGGTTTCGTCTGAAATCGAGCATCGGATCTAGGGAATGGCCCCAAAACTTGTGTGTGTCCACATGGAATGCACAAAAGTGATTTGAGATGGTTCTATATCCAAGGCTACCCCCAAGTGTGTGTCCGGCTTCTCGGACAGGGGGTTCCTACACTTAGGCAGATTATGCATGTATAGTGGAACTCCTCGGAGGTGAACCGGAGAGAAACTTGAGATCATATGTGATGATCCTTGTTTCCACATGTACCTATGACCTAACCAAGCTCAAATGGAGGCATATGCCCACCGGGGACCCCGATGGGATGCAAGTCAAAGGGGTAGACCGCGCGGTCAACGAACTAGGGTTTCGTCGAAATCGAGCATCGGATCTAGGGAATGGCCCCAAAACTTGTGTGTGTCCACATGGAATGCACAAAAGTGATTTGAGATGGTTTTATATCCAAGGCTACCCCCAGGTGTGTCCGGCTTCTCGGACGGGGGTTCCTACACTTAGGCGATTCTGCATGTATAGGGGGAACTCCTCGGAGGTGAACCGGAGAGAAACTTGAGATCATATGTGATGATCCTTGTTTCCACATGTACCTATGACCTAACCAAGCTCAAATGGAGGCATATGCCCACCGGGGACCCCGATGGGATGCGATCAAAGGGGTAGACCGCGCGGTCAACGTAACTAGGGTTTCGTCGGAAATCGAGCATCGGATCTAGGGAATGGCCCCAAAACTTGTGTGTGTCCACATGGAATGCACAAAAGTGATTTGAGATGGTTCTATATCCAAGGCTACTCCCCCAGGTGTGTCCGGCTTCTCGGACAGGGGGTTCCTACACTTAGGCGCATTATCGCATGTATAGGTGGGAACTCCCTCGAGGTGAACCTGAGAGAAACTTGAGATCATATGTGATGATCCTTGTTTCCACATGTACCTATGACCTAACCAAGCTCAAATGGAGGCATATGCCCACCGGGGACCCCCGATGGGATGCGAGTCAAAGGGGTAGACCACGCGGTCAACGTAACTAGGGTTTCGTCTGAAATCGAGCATCGGATCTAGGGAATGGCCCCAAAACTTGTGTGTGTCCACATGGAATGCACAAAAGTGATTTGAGATGGTTCTATATCCAAGGCTACTCCCCAGGTGTGTCCGGCTTCTGGACAGGGGGTTCCTACACTTAGGCAGATTATGCATGTATAGGGGGAACTCCCTCGAGGTGAACCGGAGAGAAACTTGAGATCATATGTGATGATCCTTGTTTCCACATGTACCTATGACCTAACCAAGCTCAAATTGAGGCATATGCCCACCGGGGACCCCGATGGGATGCGATCAAAGGGGTAGACCGCGCGGTCAACGTAACTAGGGTTTCGTCGGAAATCGAGCATCGGATCTAGGGAATGGCCCCAAAACTTGTGTGTGTCCACATGGAATGCACAAAAGTGATTTGAGATGGTTCTATATCCAAGGCTACCCCCCGGTGTGTCCGGCTTCTCGACAGGGGGTTCCTACACTTAGGCAGATTATGCATGTATAGGGGGGAACTCCCTCGGAGGTGAACCGGAGAGAAACTTGAGATCATATGTGATGATCCTTGTTTCCACATGTACCTATGACCTAACCAAGCTCAAATGGAGGCATATGCCCACCGGGGACCCCCGATGGGATGCAGATCAAAGGGGTAGACCGCGCGGTCAACGAGAACTAGGGTTTCGTCGGAAATCGAGCATCGGATCTAGGGAATGGCCCCAAAACTTGTGTGTGTCCACATGGAATGCACAAAAGTGATTTGAGATGGTTCTATATCCAAGGCTACCCCCCCCAGGTGTGTCCGGCTTCTCGGACAGGGGGTTCCTACACTTAGGCAGATTATGCATGTATAGGGGGAACTCCTCGGAGGTGAACCGGAGAGAAACTTGAGATCATATGTGATGATCCTTGTTTCCAAATGTACCTATGACCTAACCAAGCTCAAATTGAGGCATATGCCCACCGGGGACCCCGATGGGATGCAATCAAAGGGGTAGACCGCGCGGTCAACGTAACTAGGGTTTCATCGGAAATCGAGCATCGGATCTATGGAATGGCCCCAAAACTTGTGTGTGTCCACATGGAATGCACAAAAGTGATTTGAGATGGTTTTATATCCAAGGCTACCCCCCGTGTGTGTCCGGCTTCTGGACAGGGGGTTCCTACACTTAGGCGATTCTGCATGTATAGGGGGAACTCCCTCGGAGTTGAACCGGAGAGAAACTTGAGATCATATGGGATGATCCTTGTTTTACCATGTACCTATGACCTAACCAAGCTCAAATGGAGGCATATGCCCACCGGGGACCCCCGATGGGATGCGATCAAAGGGGTAGACCGCGCGGTCAACTGTAACTAGGGTTTCGTCGGAAATCGAGCATCGGATCTAGGGAATGGCCCCAAAACTTGTGTGTGTCCACATGTTCCGATGACCTAACACAACACAAAGTAAGAAAAAAGTCCATGGTTCAATCGTGTATCGGAGGCCGATCAAAGGGGTAGATCTGCGGGGCTCCCGGATTAGGGTTTCGTCTACCGGAGGGAATAGTGATGTAAGATAGGGTAATTATTGGTACTACATGGTCCGATGACCTAACACAACACAAAGGAATAGAATAGTCAATGGGTCGACCTGTCATCGGAGGTCGGTCAAAGGGGTAGATCTCGCGGGGCTACTGGATTAGGGTTTCGTCTATGGGAGAAAATATTAAGTTAAGATGGTATTTTTTTTATGCGCATAGCTTGGGAATGTAGAAGATTAAAACAACTTAGCATGGACCTATATTAATATATTTTATAAATATAATTGACATTAATAAAATTTAAATAGAAAATAAATTGAAAAAAGAAAAAAATGGGTCTATGCCGAGGGCTGCCGTCGGCATAGCCCTGGCCCTCGGCATAGGGTTAGGGTTTGGGGAACGGACAAGGTCGGGTCGAGCCGGACCACGCGCCCGAGCCGCACCCCTTTTTTCCCCATTTCCTTCCCGCGCCCGAGCCCGAGTCGCGCCGCCGCCCGCTAGCTTCCCCGCCGCCCTCGCTCACGCCGCCGCCGCCGGCGCCGCCGACCGCCCCCGCAAGCTTCCCGCCGCCGCCTCGCTAGCTTCCCCGCCGCCCCGTGCTAGCTTCCCCGGTCGCCCTCGCTAGCTTCCCCGCCGCCCGCCCGTGCTGCCGGCCGCCCTCGCTACCTCCCGCTCGCCGCGCCGCCGGCCGCCCCGCCGCGCGCGCCGCCGCCCCTCGCCTCCCCGTCGCCGCCGCCACGCGCGCAGAAGCCCCCGCCTCGACCCCGCGGCCCCCGCCTCATCTCTTCTCTCGTAAGTTTTTTTTTGTAAGTTTTTTTTTGTACAATCTTGCAATTCCATCTAAGATTGTATGCTATTTAGAAATAGAAATAGAAAATGTGAAATGTGAAATAATTTGTGAAATGTGAAAATAGAAAATGTGAAAATGTGAAATAGCAAATGTGAAAGTGTGAAATAGAAAATGTGAAATAGAAATACAAATGGAAAATGTGAAAATGTGAAATAGAAAATGTGAAATAGAAATACAAATAGAAAATGTGAAATGTGAAATAATTTGTTTTTTATTGAATGGAAATAGGTGCCGTCGTGACCGCCGACCTCGTGACCGCCCCGTCGTGACCGGCCCGTCGTGACCTCCTTGTCGCCGTGTCCGTGATTCTCTCCGTCCGCCGAGGGTGAGCTAAAACATCGCCTCCCCTTCTCCGCATTTTCTTATGTCACTAGATTCATTTTCCAAGTCCAGGCTTGCGTAACCTAGGTGTCACTTCCCGTCCGCGAGCGTTACGCGGATAAATATGCATTAGTGGTCCGCATATTTTGAACCGTAACGCTTGCGGCATTTACGGGACAGTCGGCGGATGCGTAGTTGTCTCACGCTTTCCATGTTCTACTCGGTCCGAGTCAGGATTTCGGCGGCGCCTCCCCGTTGTTCTCCGGATGCACATCCTCTCGGCTTTTTGCCGAGACGTGTATCGGAGAGCAGCGAGGAGGTGTCGCCGAAATTCTGACTTGGACCGGGGTAGAGCATGGAGAACGTAGCCAACTACGGATCCGGCGGCTGCTAGGAGCCCACCTAGTAGAGATGTAGGTTGATGCATGCGGTTCGCCCGGTAAAATAAATAAAAATATGATGCATTTAATTTCCTATTTGATATAAATGCTATGTCTGTGGTTTGGCTCCCAATAAAGCGAGAGGATGGCTGATAATGGATGGATGTACAATGAGCGTGTTAGTGCGACCGAGAAAACAGATGAGTGGACAAGGAAGACCCATTTTCTAGTGAATGAGTTAGCGCGTGGTACAAAGGGGCTGGTTCGGGCACTTTGCCCCTGTGTTCGCCGCGTGAAGCGTCAACGTCGTGGGAAGGATGAAATGTATAGACACCTTCCGCAATATGGGTATATGCATGGGTACGTCACGGAAATCGACTTTGATGAGCGCGAACGTGACAGAGGTGAGGTGATGCGGCAGCGGCTCAATGGCAATGCGTACGATGGAGTTAGAGACTTTCTAGATGATCTCGTCCATGCCGATGTCCCGGATTCGCCGCCGTAACCGGAGGCGCCGCCGTAACCGGAGGCGCCGCGAACCGGAGGAACCAGAGCCAACCGCGAAGGCCTTCTATGATATGATTGCCGCGGCTAAGAGGCCTCTCGTACGAGGGCGCCGCGATTTCTCAGCTCGATGCCATCTCCCAATGTCTAGCCGACAAGACCCGGTACAACACCACCCGTGAGGGCTTTGAAGCAAGTCTGAAAACAACCGGTAACATGTTGCCCAAAGATCATTGTCCGCCTCAAAGCTCGCACGCGACGAGGAGAATTATGAAGGACCTCAACATGGATTATCAAAGGATAGACTCGTTGTCCGAAAGGCTGCGTTCTATTTTGGAGACAAGTATGCGGAGGACAAGTACTCGTCCCATCCGTAAGCAGTCTAGGTATGAAGAGGTAACGGGAAAGGATGGTCGGTGAGGCAGTCAAGCACCGCAAAGTCGATTCTTCGATATCTCCCATTCATAAAAAGAATCCAGCGGCTTTACATGCACGAGGAGACAGCCAAACAGATGACGTGGCACAAGTATGGGAAGAGATTCGTGGACGAAAACAACAAGTTGAAGATGGGACATCCATCCGATGGTACGGCATGGAAGAACTTCGATACAAAACACCGCCTTAAGGCAGCCGAGGCTCGGAATGTCAGAATTGCGATAGCAACAGATGGCTTCAATCCATATGGTATGTCCACCGCCAATTACGAGCTTGCTGGCCCGTGTTTGTTATTCCGCTCAATCTCCCTCCCGGAGTCCTAATGACGAGGAAGACCATGTTTCGTCGCTGATCATTCCAGGCCCTCATTACCCGGGGAAGAATTTGAGTGTCTACATGCAGCCGATTGTGGAAGATTTGAACCACTCTTGGCACCACGGGACATTGACGTACGACCGAGCATCGAAGACAAACTTCGCATGAGAGTTTGGTTGCGGTATACCATGCATGACATGCCCGGGTACGCCCTAACATGTGGATGGTGTACAGCTGGTAAGTGGCCATGCCCAGTGTGCGTGCATCGGCTTGAGTTCCTTTGGCTGCTGAAGGGTCGCAAGTATGTTGCGTTTGACACGAATCGACAGCTTCCTCAAAAGGAGGCATCCGTTTAGAGAAGACAAAAAGAACTTCAAGAAGGGCAAAGTTGTGCATGAAAAAAAAGATGTGCCGAAGTTTGATGGTACACTTGTTGAAGCCGAGCTACGTGCTCTCGTGCCGGCAGCCGACGCCTAACCGGCCATCAATTTGAGGGATATGGTGTAACGCACAACTCGGACTCATGAGGCGGCTTTAACGAAGCTCGAGTATTACAAGGACCTCGAACTTCCGCATAACATCGATGTGATGCACACCGTAAAGAATGTCGCGGAGTCCGTCTTTCACACATGCCTGAACATTCCGGGAAGTCAAAGGATAATGTCAAGGCTAGAGTCGATATTGAGATCCTCTCGTGATAGGGAAAAATTACACATGAAGCGTCCTATTGGCCGTCAAAAGAATTGGTTCAAGCCGCATGCCAACTTCCGCCTTGATTCCATCCAAAAGAAGGAGGCATTCGCGTGGCTCAAATACGTCGTGATGTTCCTGGATGGTTATTGCTCGAATATGAGTAAGGGAGTTAATCTTTCGACGGGAAAAGTCACCGGGCTCAAGAGTCACGACTATCATATATGGATTCAGCCGGCTCATGCCGGTGATGCTTCGAGGGTATATCCCCGAGAAAGTCCGGCGAGTGCTTGCGCAGCTTGAGCCATTTCTTCCGCACGCTCCGTGCTAGCGGATATGTCCCGAGGTTATTGCAAAGCTACAACATACAAGTGCCGGAGTTGCTATGCAATTTGGAGATGATATTTCCGCCAGGCTTCTTTACTCCGATGGCACATCTCATTGTGCACCTCGCCAACGAGGCACTCTTGGGTGGTCCGGTGCGGTTTCGTTGGCAGCTTCGTATTGAGAGAGAGTTTAAGTATATTCGAAAGATAACCGGAAACAAGGCCAAGATTGAAGCATGCATAGCTGAGGCAATATGCCTTCGGGAGATGGCGAGATGCCGCGACAACGTACTATCCCGATGATGTTCCCACTCAGCATAACCCGGTCACTCGTTACAATGTCGACGTGCCCGAGAATGACCCCAAGCTAAAACTATTCCAATTCCCCGGTGGCAAGGCCGGTAAAGGAACAAAATATAAATTGGAGAACGAAGAGAAGGATTGTATAATGCTATATGTGCTTATGAACATGGAGGAAGTGATCCCATTCGTAAGGTAAAATGGTGAACAAATTACTTTGCAGCTAGTAACCTCGTCTCGGTCTAATGCTTATTTTCTCCTTTCGACGAATTCACGGATGAAATGTGGCCGTATGATGAATTGCCCGAAACCTCGGAGATGGACACTCTACCGAAAGACGGTGCTCCGGAATTAATAAAAACTTTGTGACATGGTTCATGGAAAAAGTAATTTCTAACCTTTCCTCTTACATTGCAACACGTGACTTGTCCCTCTTATTACACGTAACTAATGCACACAACAAATTTGAAATGTTCTTGTAGGGCCGTGAGAGAAACGTTGATATGATAGATGAGTTGAAATGTGTTTCCCAAGGTTGTAGCCGTGAGGTGACCAAGTATGAGAAGTATGATGTGAATGGGTTTCGCTTCCACACGAGACGCACCGGAAGGGCCGGGCGAATCCCAAAACGATAAATACCGGGGTCTTCACCAAAGGAGCCAACAAGTTTGATTACTACGGAAGGTTACAAAGTGTATACGAGTTGACATTCAATCGTACGAACGTGCAACTCAATATCGTCGTGTTCAAGTGTCATTGGTTCGACCCAATAGGTGGACGAGAGAAGTGATAAGTCCATTGGGTTAGTTGAAGTTAAGCCTTCAACCACCTATAGCGGAGCCGATGTCTTTATTGTGGCTCACCAAGCCAAGCAAGTTTATTATTTGCCCTACCCATGCCGGAAAGCGGAACTCAAGGGTTGGGAAGTCGTCTTCCGGGTATCGCCACATGGTAACCTACCGATTCCCTCTGAGGATGATTACAACAACATTGACCCCGTGACATACGAGGGGATTTTCTATCAAGAGGAACAGGACTTCGGGGAATATATTTTAGAACCGTTTGTTCAAGAGGACCTCGGGAACGATGCGTAAACTCGTGGTGAGTCGATGGTGGATCTAAAGGACATATCTATGCTCGAGAAGTTACTTGAGGCGAATGACAATTATGATGAGCCTCCACCCGTCGACCCTTCAACTTTGTACTCACAAGATAGTGATAGTGATAGTGGGCCGAGAAAGAGAAAGAGAAAGAGATGGAGTATGAGAGTGAGCATGAGAGCGATGATGGCTAGTGAGGGTCTTTTATTCTTAGTATTTATTATGTCAACATGCTTCTTAATTGCATTGTGCCTTTTATTCTTAGTATCTTCATTTTATTATGTCAACATGCTTCTTAATTGCATTGTGCCTTTTATTCTTAGTATCTTCATATAATATGTCTTTGTGCTTAAGCTGTTTTATTCTTCTCAATGCGGGTGATCGGACAATATGAGCAGCGGCAAGGCAGACTCCGAGAGCTTGCTTAAGACGCCGGCGCGAGTGAAGAGGAATATTCCTAGACCCACTAGACGGAGTGATCGAGCCCCGGTGCAAAATCCGCGTTACGCCGATGGTACCGATGGAGGACGAGGTCGAGGAGGACGAGGTGGAGGTCGAGGACGAGGACGAGGAGGACGAGGTGGAGGACGAGGTGGCGGCGGGGTACACATGGACTTTGACGAGCCACCCTCCGCTTCCGGCGACGTGGCTCCCGAGTTGTACCTAGAGGGTCCGTCTAGTGGGGAGGTGGAGATGGAGACGGAGTCTACACACGAGTCGGACTCTAGGGCTGAGTTGGAGGTGATGGAGGATGGGGGTGCGCCGAAGCCCTTGAAGCTTCGTGGAGAAGCTAGAGTCCCCGATGCGAGGAAGGAGCCGAAGACCCATGATGACAAGGCCCTTATCATTCCTTCGAGCGATGAGTAAGTGTACTACTTCAGAAATTTCGAACATGTATTTTCATCTTGGGCATAATAAACAATTTGGCATGTGTACTAATGTGTGATTTATTTGCAAGCAACTCGGACATGGGATGCCAAGCCCCCCGCATGCCTAACGGCTTGCTTGGGGCTCGATTAAGAAGTTCCGGCCCGGCAGATACACTCCCCTTAGCACGGTCCCCGTGGCCCGACGAAGCTAGCCACTACTTGGGCGGACTATGAGGATGCCCCCGCCGTAGGCTTCGCGACAGCTGCCGAGGCTGTGACCACCAAGTTCCGGGTAAGGCATATATTTCTCGAGCACCGTTCATAGTTGATGACCCTAATGTGCTAACTCATGACTTTCACAACTGATTTATGCATGATTGAAGTGCTTCTATCGTGTGGACCCGGAGCATGACACGCAGGCGCGTCTCACTTTGCGTGGCGCTTGCGAGAGGTTGACACCGCAAGCGAGTGGTACAACCAAAAGTTCACCGGCGCTAGTGCCTTCCGGGCTAACAAGGGTAAGAGGGTCAAGAAGGAGTACTATGTTGGTAACGAGCCTACGGACGAATGGGCAATGACCATTGAGGAGTACATGTCGGTGAGTAAAATGTCAATGAGATTCTACATTGCTGCTAAGTTTTCATTGAATTATCTTGAGCTCAGTATTGCGTTTTCAGGTTTGTCCGGAGTGGGCCGAGCAGCATAGGGAGGCATGGGAGGAGCTGATTAGGGCGAGGTGGCTCGAGCAGGACGAGGAGTTTGCGGCCGTGTCGAGGCGTAACATGGAGAACCGAGGCACCGGTGGCACACACTGCGCGGGAAACCGCGACTACACCCGCTTCAAGGGGAAAAAGGTATGTATATACATGGAACGACCTTCATTCATTTCCCGCCATGTCTCATTTGTGGTACGCTTAACTTTTCTTTTCGCGATGCGAGTGGCCGAGGCACCACCCGGGGTGGTGCTTCATGATGCCCGGATATATGACATGATGCGGACGAGCGTAAGCCCAATCCCGCATTGCCTCGGCCACGTACTACGGCAATGCCAAGGCCGCCAAGGAGGACTACTGCGACATGGTCAAGTCTCGTCACCCCGAGGTGGATGACCCCTTGAGCATTCCGGTCGACGAGGAGTCGTTGGTCCTGTCGGGGCACGGGCGTCCGCATGGCCGTTTCCCTTGGATGAATAAGGTGGTCAAGCCTACCCACTCCACGAGCTACACGCGCCTCAAGCATACCCTCACCGCCGACAGCCCCCGGCCTCGTCCACGGCCTCGCTCGTCCACCCGCCTACGATGTAAGTTTCCTCATTTTCATCCTCTTTCCGGTTTTCCTTCCTACATGGCTAAGTGTTTACGAGATTCATTGTTTCGAAATTGTAGCTCTGAGTTCGAGGCGGCCTTCGAAGCCTGCAATGAAGCGTATCGCGAGCCGCTGCCCGGTGGAATAGGCGAATACGGCCTACATGGCGTATATAGGAGTAAGTCTGAATCTTTCTTCACGCAAGTAGATGACAAGTCTCGGTTTGATGCTTTATTTCTGCAAAGCCTAACTTGTAACCTATCTTGCAGGAAATGATGATTTCTATGTCTATCGGTACACCGCCACCGGCTCCGAGTCTACCGTGGCGGGGGACATGCCTATCATGCCATCGAGGGCAGCTTTCGCTGCGACTTACTACGGATCCACACCGGAGGTAAGTTCTTTGCCAAACCGGTAGTTACCACTTTCCTTTGCCTCGCAAGTTGCTAACATGTAGGGAACACGTAGGGAACGGGATGGTCCGGGAACCGAGCATCGCCGGGTGGGCGCGAGGTCACACCGGTTCATGAAGGTGGTCGGTCTCCCGGGCGTTCGCCGGTGTCTCTCCGTCGACTACTCCCGGGACTACTCCCGGTGCCTCTCCGTCGACTTCTCCCGGGCGTGCTACCGGTCCTTCTCCAGGTGGTTCTTCCGCAGCTTCTACCGGAGCGAAACCCCGGGCTGCTCGTTTCGCCAAGGATGTGGGTGGACACACCCCGCCCGGGTCCTTCCTCCGCTAGTCAAGCACCGGGCTTCTTGCTTGCCATCATTTGCTACCTACTACTATGTATTGGATGACATGGCACTCTCCTCTTGTATGCTACTACATGCACCATGTATGCTACTATGTGGATTTCATGCTATTTATGTGAATTATGGTGATTTTGGATGTATTTGTATGCTACTATGTGGATTTCATGCTATTTATGTGAATTATGGTGAATTTGGATGAATTTGGATGTATTTGGATGTATTGGACCTGCTGAACTGAATTTAGATGAATTGGAACCCAATTTAAATCGAAAAAACCAAATGGTAGGGCATACGCCGAGGGCTATGCCGTCGGCATAGGCCCCCGGCATGACCATATGGTCGAGCCTATGCCGAGGGGGTTGCCCTCGGCGTATGCCGCCACACCGCCGCGCGCCACGTGGCCAGCTCGTCGCCAGGAGGAGCTGCCCTATGCCGAGGGGTTGCCCTCGGCGTAGACGCTCAGCTGGTTGCACCAGCTCGCGCCACGTCGCCGCGCCGAGCCGCGCCACGTCGCCTCTGCCGTCGCAGGGAACCTCCTCTATGCCGAGGGCTATGCCGTCGGCGTATGCTGCCCGTCGTTAACGGCGACGGACCGCCGTTGATGATACGCCGAGGGCGTGTACGCCGAGGGCTCGCCGGCCGTCGGTGTACGACATATATGCCGAGGGCTACCTCTACGCCGACGGCACACCAGCCTATGCCGAGGGACCTAGACGCCGAGGACAGACGCCGAGGGCTGCCGTCGGCGTAGCCTACGCCGAGGGCCAGGCGTGGCTACGCCGAGGGCAGCCGGCCGTCGGCGTAGTGCTCCGTTCCTGTAGTGTCGTGTCTTTTGCTCCATATCTAAATGAAAACCAAGAGGAAAAAAAATCCATGGTATTCAGTGATACAAGATTCTAGAAGGCATCCCATTGTAACATCTAATTTTTTTTTGAAAGCAGGGTAAATTTTTTTGCCACCATTCATTAATTAAGGAGAAGTGCCTAATGAGCCTACAACTCCCCGGTTACACCTTACTTTTTTTCTTGACGTAGGTTACTTACACCTTCATTGCGATTTGCAAAAATGAAGATCTAGGTACACACTTTTTTCTTCATGGAAAAACACATGGCAAAGAAACTTTGCCGAGTACCCGAGAGAAGACACTCGCCAAAGAAACTTTGCTAACCCTACCTTTGCCGAGTGTAATACTCGACGAAGGCTTCGTCGAGTGTGTTTATTCATTCGCTGAGTATTTTTTTTTTGTACTTTATAAAGACTGTGTTTCCCGTAGCGCGAACATACATGCAAGCCTAGTATGTATAGTTCCAACATTTTCCTCTTCTTCCCGGCGGCGGCCGTGGTAGAATTGCGCCACATAATAATACAGACATGATGGGTACCATATATATACATGTGCTTCAAGTTCAGTGTCACATTGAAATTTAACTTTCCTCTAAAATTTTATAGTGCAGTACTGGGTAAGTAAGTTCGATCAACGGTAGGTTTTAGAGATGACAGTGTGCTATTTGCTTCTACACTCTTTTCCATCTCCTTTCTATCATGTGGTTCACCTCGTCTTAGTCGAACTACCTTTTGGAATCAGGATGGAAACGATATGCATGGTACCGGGTTGCATCGCGCCATGTGGTTTTGATTCGCTGCCGTTCCGCCCCACTTCGGAATACCCCAAGTTTAAAAACAAATTAACACAAAAGAGCGAAACAAAATTCAGAGTTGGGACTTGGGAGGTGGAGGAGGGCAGAGACGGAAACGGGTGTCGGGGCGTGGCTGGTGCACGAGCTTGCGAGGCTGTGAGTGAGTGAGTGAGTATGGCGTCTCCGGCGTTTGTTTGGTGGCGCGTGACTGTGTATGCTATCGCGCGCTTTGTGCCAAGCGAAAAAAAGGGAGACAGGGACCTGGTTTATCTATCTATATCTATATCCGTGTGAGCTTGCCTGGACCTAGTCCACGGCTTATCGTGGCTGTGCGTGGATCCGTGTCGCTGTCCGGCGCTCGTGGTCCGTGCTGTTTGCCCCATGGTGTTCATCTTCATCCCGGCTGTGTTCTAGATTCTTCCCAAGGAAAAATCTTCTCTCCATAGTGTGCCTGCGTCGGGCCTAGTACCGGTGGAATCCAAGGTGGGTCCGTCCTGCCAAGCCTCCTCTATCGATCAGAATTTTTTCCTTTTCGGATAGAGATTTGTATATTTCCATGCCAATAATGTACGTGTGTGTTTAGCTATTTTTATTTTGTTGCGTAGAACCTCCAACTAATATATTTCCATTTGCCTCCATGACGTCCAAATCCCCAATTATGCAGTTTAGTCCACTAGCTAGGTCTGCATAAATAGGTGTGAAATTCAGTACCTTAGTCGCCCCCTTTTTTTTTCTACATAATTGTTCTATTGTCTTATTATAAGGATGTTGTCTAAGAGCTCTCTAACCAAATACCTAAGAAGACATAGAGGAGTTTCTTTTCCTCCTCTAACGGCTAAACCGGCCTCGAGCCGAAACCCTAAAACGGCTTAGACGACTATATATAAGAGATCGGTGACAAAACTTTTCCCACCTCTCCTATATTTGAGTGGCCGATGGAAAAAACTTTCCTCGTCGCCCCGCCACCCACGTCGCCGATATGCCGCCCCCATAGACCACCCGCCGTCACCGCATACCCGTTACCCGTTACTGGGGCACTTGGGTGTTGGCGTGGAGGCACGATGTCGAGAACGCCCGCCTCCACGACAACGACTACGAGGAGCTCAACTTCTCGCTCAGTTGCAAGGAGCCCGTGATGGAGCTTTAATCGCCGCCATCCATGCGACCGAGCTCGTGAGGGAGGACAGCGAGGCTCGGGAACGCCTGGAGGCCGAGAGCGCCGGCGGGGAATACATGGCCAATCTCTGGTGGCTCATCCCTGACCGCGTGCCAGAGGAGGCGGCAGCGTACACCATGTACGTGAGGTGCCGCAGAGGAGGCAGCTCCGGCAACTTCGACGACTAGACGGCCAATGTACGAGAGGCGCGGCGGAGGATGCACAACGACAGCAGCGACCTCGACGGAAATGGTGACTACGATGGGCATTTATAGGCTAGTTTAGCTTAGTTTATGTTTGAAGCATGTTTAGATTAAATTATGTTTATGTTTTAGTTAAATCCTATAAACTATGCCGAAATCGTATGAAATCCTATGAAATTTGTCCAAATCATGTGCTAGTGTTTGGGGGAATATGTTTGTAGACATTTTGCATATTTTGATATTTTCATGATCGATGTTGGATATAAGTTCATTTGACCACTCTCGATAGTAAAAGAAAGCCAAAAAAATCCCATTATAATTTAGAATAGTCAACCATGTACAACTTGATCGTCATTTCTCTAGGAATATTTTAGTAGACCTTTTATATATCTGCATAGTTACAAGATTTTCATGATAGATGTTGAGTATTTGTTCATATGACCACTCTCGATGTTTTATTTTTACTATCGATGGTAAAGTTTACAAATGTTTAACCTTTTTTGAAAGAACAAAAGTTTAACCTTATGTTTTCTGCACACGACGCCATCGAATCCGGTATGGAGATAGTGTTTTTTTTTTGTTTTGCCTACGTCGGACGAGCCGTGGATGCTTTGTCCAACATGGTAAAAGCTCACACAAGAAAGAACTCCCTAAGAACTATATGTTGAATATTCGACCAAAAGCTTACATAGACCAACAAGAGACGGATACATGTCACTTAGTTCTCTCTTCTAGAATGTTCTCTATTCCCTCTTTTGCCTTTATCATCCTTTACACAATTTTGTGTGGTGAGCTGATGTCTCTTTAGTATACTTTATGTCTTCTTTTTAGTGAATCTCCTGTGTGGTTGAAAGTGCCCGCCATGTTTATCAAGCAGTGTAAATAGCAAATACTAGAGAGGATGGGACCACATGCGTGTGACATGACACGGACACCCATTTTCCTAGTGCCACTCGTGGTATTTTTAGAAGTCATCTCTCTGTTAGTATTGTCAACTTAAGCTGCATATCATATTATATAATACTGTCAATTTTGCATGTTTGAAAGCTTTGTTGTGCATCTATAATATATGTTGTTCACACGTAGAAAATCTGCTGCTAGTATGTTTCAAACGTTGCCTGACACCTTTGGTCATGTATCATAATTTTTGAAATTGACGAAACTTCAAAGAGTATCTTCATAACATTGGTGGGATGGGTCGTAGGAGTACTAAAAAACATTATCCTAACAATCATTTCTTCGTCTGAGCAAGCAATTGCACGTGGAAGAGAGAAATGACGTGCGGATTTTCAATCTCTTCGTACTTGCAACCCAGCAACGCGAGTTTTGCGCGGGCCCAGACGACAGTGGCACTGCATGGCCGAGTGTGACTCGAGGTCACATCAAAATTTCCAATTGGCTGACCCTTTCTGCATTTTTTTTTTCTCTTTAGTTGAAAAAGTGAGAAAAGGATGGGTAAAGAAAATGGCAAAAGGAGCACCGAGTTGCAAGCATCCGTAGAGAGGGAGGGTCAATCAAATCCAACGCACAAAGTTGGGGACGAAACGAAAAACAGAACAGCTGTCGATCATAGCAATCTAACTAACGTAGTGGAAGTGCAGATAAATCCAATATTTATGCGATAAGCAACCTGAGCAAGATTTTTTTCCTGGAGGAAAAAGAAAGCAAAAAAGTTCGGTGGCTTCTCTCGCTGACGAGCTGCCATAGCCGATGCCTGATGGGCTTTTCCTCCAAGGTCTGAAGGCTGAAGCCCCTATATCAGCTTGATAGATTGCGCTATGTTATTTTTTTGATAGAAGTACGTTATGTAATTTTTTGCACTATCACAAAATAGAGTTTACTTAAATGCTTCTGTCTCCCCATTGCCTCTTCGCAGCCGCCTGCCGGATTCGATGCCATGGACCTCTCCAAACTCCCGCCGGCAGCCGGCCAGGTCGTACGGCCTCAACCGCCACCTCCTGTGGCTCCATCAGGACATGTGGGTGCCCCGGCCGCTGCTGATTCTATCCCCAAGAAGAGGAAGTGTCACCCACATCATCGCCCCAGTTGCTTCCTAGGCCGGCCATTGTTGCAGCCCCGACCAAGGCCGCGACGCCGCCCATTCTGCGAGCTCAGCCGAAGATGAGGGCGACGCGAGCGAAGGCGGGCGGCGGCACCATGCAATCGGGGAGGCGACGGGAAGAAGAAGCAGACCGTAAAACGAAGCGACCTTACTACATCCGCTCAATACATGTCACGATTTACGGTGCTAGCTAGAGAGATGCTCTTGCAGCGCGTGTGATTTCGATAGTGGTCAAACTTACATAGTGGTAAAAAAATAAGATAGGGCACATTATGTTATTTTGGACAGTTACAAAATAGAATTTGCTTAAATGCTTAGTACATTCGTCACAAAAATAGTACTCCTACTTGAAGTTTCATGTCAAATTGTTAAGTCTACCACTACGACTCAGTGGGGAAAAAAGTTAAAGAAAGAAAAAAACAAGTTTAGCACCCTGGTCGACGCGGCCACTAATCTCCTTTCTATTATGTGGTTCAGAGATATGAACTTTGTGGCATTACAAAACAAAACAAATTTCAGAGTTCAGATGCAGTCTCCATCCCAATTGAGTGGGGGGCCGGTAGACGAGGAGGGCGCACACGGAAGCGGGTGTCAGGGCTTGGCTGGTGCAGGAGCTTGCTGCGAGGCCTCCTTATGTGTGGACGTGGCGACTCCGGCTTTCGGTGGCCTGTGACTGTACGTACCACTTGTGGAAAAAGTGGCTTTGGTCGCGGTTGGCAACTGCCATTAGTCGCGGTGGCGCAACCGCGAACAAAGAAGCGCGACTAAAGGCCCCCCCTTTAGTCGCGGTTCCTTACAAACCGCGACTAAAGGCCCGTCCACGTGGGCCGCAGGCGAGCGCCGGGCGGAGGGCCTTTAGTCGCGGTTCTTCCGGCCAACCGCGACTAAAGGCCTCCGCGGGTTTAGGGTTTAGCCCCCTCCCCCTAAATCTGGTTTCTTTTTAATTTGTATTATTTTATTTTTTTTGGTTTTAATTCTGAAGGAGTTTCACATATTCTACGGTGCATCGTATACATATACATGCATATGAATGTACAATTTCAAACAAATTTGAAATTAGAACCAAAAAGAATTCAAGAGGAATATACAATATATATTCAATATCGGATGACCATATACAATATATATATAATCAATATCGGATGACCATATACAATTTTGAACAAGTTAGTTACATATTCCGGTGCACATAAAGATCTACGTCATCGTAATAGTGTTCTCCTCTAGGATCGATGACTTCCCTCGCCAACCATCCAGCTAGTTCCTCTTGAAGTGGTCGGAAGCGAGGTTATTCCTCAGGATGTTGTTCTCACACGTCTGGTCCCGCTCATTGCAGTATCTCCGGATCCTCTCACAAACATAGTATTCACATAGATTGGTCCCCGGTGGCTGAGTATCCCCAGTCGTCCGCACTGCCATTTTAAAATTTAGCTCTTTTTTGAATTCACCGACCTTGGTATCTACGAACCGTCTCCAAACCCTACGAGGCAAAGAAAATTAAATAAACAAGAGAGTTATTAATTAGTTACTTGATATTAGGAAATGATGAACGAAATAGGCCGATCGATATAGAGCGCAAATGAATGAAAATAATTACTTTTGCATCATTTTTCTCATGTCGCCCCAAAGCGCCGGATCCATATTCGGAGAGTCGTGGACGAGAACCGAGGAGGTCTGAACTTTAATTACCATAAGAATCCGAGTGGAACCTGCGGACACGATACATGCACGATCATGCATAACTCATCGATTAGCCACATACCATGCATGGAGTAAACAAAAGAGAATGTGCTCAAGACAGAAACACTCACCCAAAATGGTAAGGAAATAGAATATCACTTTTCTCTTGCTGTTTTCTAATAAACCGCCACAGGTCTTCCTCCATGTCGGCGGGGTGGTGTTCTAACGCATATGAATTAACGATGTGTGGGTCAATGAACCCAACATCATGGATGTTCCTTATTCGCATTTCCCGCTTCTTCATTCTGCATAATATATAGCGTACACAACAAGATAGTTAGGACAATATATATATATATATATATAGTGCAGGCAATGAACGAGATGGGGTAGAAATTAATAAATCACTTACGTAACGTAGCAACCGATGATAGATTTGTCGAGCTCGCGCAGATTGAACAGCTGGAACAATTCACTCGGAGGAATTTGTACCCGGTAACGTTTGAAGTGATGCACATATTTAACTTCCGCATAGATATAGTCTTTGGCGTTTTCATGTTTTATGTAACCCTTGTACCAATTTAGCGAGACCTTTCATTTGTCGAGGTAGATCCTCTTCTGCGCGAGGCTCGATGAGAGGGCCATTCTTCACATATGTAAATACTACAGCCTTCATTGGCGCCTCATCAAGTCCTAACACCGCACGAAGAGTGATACCTAAGTCGGCCGCTTGTTTTCCGGCACTTTCTACGAGTCAATCCATGTGCTGCCGCAGCTGCTATGATATCGGGGGCATCCGGACCGGCGGCTTGCACTATGAGCGGGGCGATCGATTGTTTACTTTGTTCCCCGAGCTGGGCAACTTCTTTCCCCTTTCTAATTTTGTCTCGGCCTCGTCCTCCAAGGCTTTCTTCTCCGCAGACTCTTTGTTCCTCTTGAATGCGACTGCTTGCCTACGAAGTTCACGTAAATAGTCGTCAGGCAGATTCTTCGCGGCTTGGGACGGTGTGTTCAAAAATGACTTAGCCCACTGCTTTTCCTTGTCAGAATATACTGGCTTGGGCTCGCCCTCTATTTTCCTCTTGACGCTCGCCTTCCATTTCTCTAAATCAGCAGCCGCGCCCGCCTCGACTTCCTCGGCACTACTTTCCCAAGGCCTCGTGGGGAGAGGCTTCAGTGATACCTCCGGTACCTTTGTTTTCTTAGGTACATAAGGGTCCGGGTTAATAACCCAGGACTGCTTCTGCTTCTTCGCCGGAGGTGGATTGGGGGGCGGTACCGGTGTCTAATCACCCGCCGGACGAGGACTGGGGGGCGGCGTCGGCTGACGTGAATGAGGTGTATTAGGTGAAGCACCACCGTCACCGCCACCGCCACCGTCACCGCCACCGCCACCGCCACCGTCACCGCCACCGCCACCACCACCACCGTACGGGGGTGGACTTGTTGGCGCCTCGCTCGGAAACTTGATAAATTTCTTCGCCATAGAATGAACTGGCGCTTGACATCTCCAAGTCTTTTCACCCCTTCAGGTGTAGCAATGTCAATGTCCAGGTCCTCAAACCCTTGGACTATCTCCTCCACCGTCACACGAGCATAGCCATCTTGAATGGGGTTGTTGTGGTGGAGTGCTCCAGGTGGTAAAGCACTGCCGATGGCTACGTTCATGGACATGTTCCCGATAGGATAATACAGATGACATGCTTTCATCTCCTTTATATCGTCCACGGGGTAGCGAGGAGGCTCCGGTGCAGTAACTCGACCACCAGCCGAGGCTCCGGTGCAGTAATTTCGATCGTCGGTGCACCAGCCGGTGAGGCCTCCGTGGAAGCCACGCCGCTTCTTCTCCGCTGCCGGCTTCCGAGATCCATTGGATGATCTTCATGCTGCGCCCGAGCTGCATCTCTTTCGGCGACTAGTACACTCACGGTTTTCTTCATCACATCCATTTCCGTTACCAACTTCGCCACAACATCCGCATCCCGATCCATCTTTCTCTTACGGCTTCGTAACCGTACGGGTCATCTTTTCGGGGAACCCTAGTTTCCACGAAATGTCCCCGGGCATGCCTCGTACACGTCCTCCATGTTCAGGATTCCCGAGGGCTTTTGTCGGGCGTCGTTCTCTCCGTTGAACCTGATCCTCCCTCTTGAGCATCCCTCATTGCCTCAATAAGGTTTTGGGTGGGTGTAATTATTTTGCCCCGGTAAACACACTCCCCTGTCTCCGGGTTCAGCGATCCCCCATGCCCGTACCACCAGCTTTTGGCCCTTGGGTCCCATCCCTCCGTACCTGGACGGATTCCTCGCGCCCTCAGCTCGTTCTCCATCTTCTCCCACTTAGGCTGCCAAAAGCGATACCCTCCTCGGCCCCATTTTATGATTGTACTCCTTCTTGGCCGCATTTTCCTTATTTTTTTTCGATAGTTCAAGGAACTGCTCCGATTTCTTTTGCTTCACAAATTCTGGCCAATCATGTTGCGGTTTCTCATATTGTCCTTTGAAATCCGGAGTCTTGCCCTGGTTGACAAAGTCATGGGCTAGATTTTGCTTGTATTTCCGAATGCGTTGGCCATCCTAGAAAGAGCGAATCTGTTTGACTAGCTTGCGCCTATTCTTGTTTTCCGCAATCTTGTTACCCTCCTCATCGTATTTGCGGTATTCCGGAGGTAGAACGAAATGTTCCATAAGCTTGTTGAAGCAATCTTTTTTTCTCTCTTATCGACAAAAGTGAAACCAACACGTGCCTTCTTTGGCTCATTCCACTCCTGGCGGGTGATCGAGACGTTGTCTCTAACAACGGCTCCGCATTGGCCGACAAACTTGGTGGCGTTCTTGCTGGGCTCCGGCGGCCTCGCCGGTTGCTTCGTCGACAACATCGATGGTGCATGTTTCTCCTGCTTTCATCGTCTTGGTTGCGCCACGCTTTGACGACGACGTACTCGATTTTTTCGACGATCCGGCCGAGGGCTAAAATAAGAAAGAGAGTCGCGCGCGTTAGTACACACACATTTATTCAAATCAGTTAGTTGTATCACCAGACGCTCAATATGTATATATATATACCTCGGCGCCGGAGGTGGTTGCTACTTCCAATTGAAGATCGTCGTTTATCGACGTTTCTTCGGCATCATCTGCTTGCTGACGGCGCCCTTCATCTTCACACTCAAGGTTCAGATAAGAAGATATATCATCTTCTTCTTCTCCGGTCGGCACAAAAGGAATATCGCCTTTTATGATGCCGAACATATGGTCTTCAGCATTGATACGTCTCCGACGTATCGATAATTTCTTGTGTTCCATGCCACATTATTGATGTTATCTACATGTTATATGCACACTTTATGTCATATTCGTGCATTTTCTGGAACTAACCTATTAACAAGATGCCGAAGTGCCGGTTCCTCGTTTTCTGCTGTTTTTGGTTTCAGTAAATCCTAGTAACGAAATATTCTCGGAATCGGACGAAATCAACGCCAAAGATCTTAGAATCCCGGAAGCATCCGAACACGCGAGAGGGACCGGAGGGGGCACAGGCCCACCACACCATGCCCCGGCGCGGCCTAGGGGGCCCGCGCCCCCTAGGGTTTGGCCAGCCCTTCGACCCCCGGCGCCGCCTCTTCGCCTATAAGAAGCCCCTGGATCAGAAAACCCGACAACAATTGACGAAACCCACGTAAACCCGCCGGAGCCGCCGCCATCGCGAAGCCAAGATCCGGGGGACAGGATCTCTGTTCCGGCACCCTGCCGGAGCGGGGAAGTGCCCCGGAAGGCTTCTCCATCGACACCGCTGCCATCTCCACCGCCATCTTCATCACCGCCGCTGCTCCCATGAGGAGGGAGTAGTTCTCCATCGAGGCTCGGGGCTGTACCGGTAGCTATGTGGTTCATCTCTCTTCCATGTACTTCAATACAATGATCTCATTGAGATTCATATGAGTTTGTATCACAATTTATCCATGTGCTACTCTAGTGATGTGTTATTAAAGTAGTTTTATTCCTCCTACACGTGTGTAAAGGTGACAGTGCGTGCACCGTGTTAGTACTTGGTTTATGCTATGATCATGATCTCTTGAAGATTGCGAAGTTAACTATTACTATGATAATATTGATGTGATCTATTCCTCCTACATATGCATGAAGGTGACAGTGTGCATGCTATGCTAGTACTTGGTTTAGTCTGTTAATATATCTTACACTAAAGGTTACTAAAACATGAGCATTATTGTGGAGCTTGTTAACTCCGGCATTGAGGGTTCGTGTAATCCTACGCAATGTGTTCATCATCCAACAAAAGTGTAGAGTATGCATTTATCTATTCTGTTATGTGATCAATGTTGAGAGTGTCCACTAGTGAAAGTCTATTCCCTAGGCCTTGTTCCTAAATACTGCTGAGTTACTACGCTTGTTTATCGCTTTATCGTTGCATTACTCGCCGCAATACCACCACCATCAACTACGCGCCAAGCACTTTTCTCGGCACCGTTGCTACTGCTCATACTTATTTATACCACCTGTATTTCACTATCTCTTCGCCGAACTAGTGCACCTATTAGGTGTGTTGGGGACACAAGAGACTTCTTGCTTTGTGGTTGCAGTGGTTGCATGAGAGGGATATCTTTGACCTCTTCCTCCCCGAGTTCGATAAACCTTGGGTATCCACTTAAGGGAAACTTGTTGCTGTTCTACAAACCTCCGCACTTGGAGGCCCAACACCGTCTACGGTGAAAGGAGGGGGAACGTAGACATCAAGCACTTTTCCGGCGCCGTTGCCGGGAGGAAAGGTAAAAAGGCACTCATACTACGGTCCCGGGTAAAGTATTTTTCCGGCGCCGTTGTGTGTGTGCTCAAAGCTATTTCCTTTAGATCCTGCAATTGCATCTTTTTGTTTCTTGTTTACACTAGTTTGGCATAATGTATAAGAGTGAGCTTCTTGTTCTATTTCCTGATTTAAAACTTGGATTGTTTGATGCGAAAATTAAAAAACCTATAAAATCTTCTTTGCATGCTGGTAGTAATATTAGTATGAACGCTTTGAACACCATTGTTGACAATAATATAGAAAGTTCTAAGCTTGGGGAAGCTGGTTTTCATGATATTTTTAGTCCCCCAAGCATTGAGGAGAAAATTTTCTTTGATGATACTTTGCCTCCTATTTATGATAATTATAATGATAGTGGTCTTTTGGTGCCACCTACTATGGAGAGTAAATTTTGTTGTGATTATACTATGCCTCCTACACTTGATGAGAATAATAATGATAGCTACTTTGTTGAATTTGCTCCCACTACAACTAATAAAATTGACTATGCCTATGTGGAGAGTAATTATTTTATGCATGAGACTCATGATAAGAATGCTTTATGTGATAGTTATATTGTTGAGTTTGCTCATGATACCACTGGATATTATTATGAGAGAGGAAAATATGGTTGTAGAAATTTTCATGTTACTAAAATGCCTCTCTATGTGCTGAAATTTTTGAAGCTACACTTGTTTTATCTTCCTATGCTTGTTACTTTGCTCTTCATGAACTTGTTTATTTACAAGATTCCTATGCATAGGAAGCATGTTAGACTTAAATGTGTTTTGAATTTGCCTCTTGATGCTCTCTTTTGCTTCAAATACTATTTCTTGCGAGTGCATCATTAAAACTGCTGAGCCCATCTTAATGGCTAAAAAGAAAGAACTTCTTGGGAGATAACCCATGTGTTATTTTGCTACAGTACTTTGTTTTATATGTGTGTCTTGGAAGTTGTTTACTACTGTAGCAACCTCTCCTTATCTTAGTTTTGTGTTTTGTTGTGCCAAGTAAAGTCTTTGATAGTAAAGTAAGTACTAGATTTGGATTACTGCGCAGAAACAGATTTCTTTGCTGTCACGAATCTGGGTCTAATTCTCTGTAGGTAACTCAGAAAATTATGTAAATTTACGTGAGTGATCCTCAGATATGTACGCAACTTTCATTAAATTTGAGCATTTTCGTTTGAGCAAGTCTGGTGGCCTAATAAAATCCATCTTTACGGACTGTTCTGTTTTGACAGATTCTGCCTTTTATTTCGCATTGCCTCTTTTGCTATGTTGGATGAATTTCTTTGATCCATTAATGTCCAGTAGCTTTATGCAATGTCCAGAAGTGTTAAGAATGATTGTGTCACCTCTGAACATGTTAATTTTTATTGTCCACTAACCCTCTAATGAGTTGTTTCGAGTTTGGTGTGGAGGAAGTTTTCAAGGGTCAAGAGAGGAGGATGATATACTACGATCAAGGAGAGTGAAAGCTCTAAGCTTGGGGATGCACCCGGTGGTTCATCCCTGCATATATCAAGAAGACTCAAGCGTCTAAGCTTGGGGATGCCCAAGGCATCCCCTTCTTCATCGACAAATTATCAGGTTCCTCCCCTGAAACTACATTTTTATTCGGCCACATCTTATGTGCTTTACTTGGAGCGTTTGTGTGCTTTTGTTTTTGTTTTTGTTTGAATAAATTGGATTACATCATGCTTGTGTGGGAGAGAGACACGCTCCGCTGGTTCGTATGAACACATGTGTTCTTAGCTCATAATATTCATGGCGAAGTTTCCTCTTCGTTAAATTGTTATATGGTTGGAATTGGAAAATGATACATGTAGTAATTGCTATAAATGTCTTGGGTAATGTGATACTTGGCAATTGTTGTGCTCATGTTTAAGCTCTTGCATCATATACTTTGCACCTATTAGTGAAGAATACATAGAGCATGCTAAAATTTGGTTTGCATATTTGGTTTCTCTAAAGTCTAGATAATTTCTAGTATTGAGTTTGAACAACAAGGAAGACGGTGTAGAGTCTTATAATGTTTACAATATGTCTTTTATGTGAGTTTTGCTGCACCGGTTCATCCTTGTGTTTGTTTCAAATAAGCCTTGCTAGCCTAAACCTTGTATCGAGAGGGAATACTTCTCATGCATCCAAAATACTTGAGCCAACCACTATGCCATTTGTGTCCACCATACCTACCTACTACATGGTATTTCTCCGCCATTCCAAAGTAAATTGCTTGAGTGCTACCTTTAAACAATTCAAAATTTATTACCTCTTATTTGTGTCAATGTTTTATAGCTCATGAGGAAGTATGTGGTGTTTATCTTTCAATCTTGTTGGGCAACTTTCACCAATGGACTAGTGGCTTCATCCGCTTATCCAATAATTTTGCAAAAAGAGCTGGCAATGGGATTCCCAGTCCCAAATTAATTAACCAAAAAAGGCACTCCTCCATGGTATGTGATTGTTGGACGGCACCCGAAGGATTCGGCTAGCCATGGCTTGTGTAAGCAAAGGTTGGGAGGAGTGTCATCATAATGAAACTAAAATAAAAAGGCACTCCTTCATGGTATGAGATTGTTAGCGGGCACCCGAGGATTCGGTTAGCCATGGTTTGTGAAAGAAAGGTTGGAAGGAGTGCCATCCAAAAATAAAATAAAATGGGAGCCGCTCTTTGAAGGTTTGTCTGGCAAGGGGGTTAGAGTACCCGCTACCATTCGTTGACAACAACATACACCTCTCAAAACTTTACTTTTATGCTCTCTTTATGTTTTCAAAATCAAAGCTCTAGCACAAATATAGCAATCGATGCTTTTCCTCTATGAGGACCATTCTTTTACTTTCATTGTTGAGTCAGTTCACCTATTTCTCTCCATCTCAAGAAGCAAACACTTGTGTGAACTGTGCATTGATTCTTACATACTTGCATATTGCATTTGTTATATTGCTTTGCATTGACAATTATCCATGAGATATACATGTTACAAGTTGAAAGCAACCGCTGAAACTTAATCTTCTTTTGTGTTGCTTCAATACCTTTACTTTGAATTATTGCTTTATGAGTTAACTCTTATGCAAGACTTATTGATGCTTGTCTTGAAGTGCTATTCATGAAAAGTCTTTGCTTTATGATTCAGTTGTTTACTCATGTCATTACCATTGTTTTGATCGCTGCATTCACTACATATGCTTTACAAATAGTATGATCAAGATTATGATGGCATGTCACTCCAGAAATTATCTTTGTTATCGTTTTACCTGCTCGGGACGAGCGGAACTAAGCTTGGGGATGCTGATACGTCTCCGACGTATCGATAATTTCTTGTGTTCCATGCCACATTATTGATGTTATCTACATGTTATATGCACACTTTATGTCATATTCGTGCATTTTACGGAACTAACCTATTAACAAGATGCCGAAGTGCCAGTTCTGTTTTCTGCTGTTTTTGGTTTCAGAAATCCTAGTAACGAAATATTCTCGGAATCGGACGAAATCAACGCCAAAGATCTTAGAATCCCCGGAAGCATCCAGAACACGCGAGAGGGACCGGAGGGGGCACGGGCCCACCACACCATGCCCTGGCGCGGCCTAGGGGGCCGCGCCCCCTAGGGTTTGGCCAGCCCTTCGACCCCCGGCGCCGCCTCTTCGCCTATAAGAAGCCCCTGGATCAGAAAACCCGACAACAATTGACGAAACCCACGAAACCCGCCGAGCCGCCGCCATCGCGAAGCCAAGATCCGGGGGACAGGATCTCTGTTCCGGCACCCGCCGGAGCGGGGAAGTGCCCCGGAAGGCTTCTCCATCGACACCGCTGCCATCTCCACCGCCATCTTCATCACCGCTGCTTGCTCCCATGAGGAGGGAGTAGTTCTCCATCGAGGCTCGGGGCTGTACCGGTAGCTATGTGGTTCATCTCTCTTCCATGTACTTCAATACAATGATCTCATTGAGATTCATATGAGTTTGTATCACAATTTATCCATGTGCTACTCTAGTGATGTGTTATTAAAGTAGTTTTATTCCTCCTACACGTGTGTAAAGGTGACAGTGCGTGCACCGTGTTAGTACTTGGTTTATGCTATGATCATGATCTCTTGAAGATTGCGAAGTTAACTATTACTATGATAATATTGATGTGATCTATTCCTCCTACATATGCATGAAGGTGACGAGTGTGCATGCTATGCTAGTACTTGGTTTAGTCTCGTTGATATATCTTACACTAAAGGTTACTAAAACATGAGCATTATTGTGGAGCTTGTTAACTCCGGCATTGAGGGTTCGTGTAATCCTACGCAATGTGTTCATCATCCAACAAAAGTGTAGAGTATGCATTTATCTATTCTGTTATGTGATCAATGTTGAGAGTGTCCACTAGTGAAAGTCTATTCCCTAGGCCTTGTTCCTAAATACTGCTGAGTTACTACTGCTTGTTTACTGTTTTACTGCGTTACTACTGCTGCAATACCACCACCATCAACTACGCACCAAGCACTTTTCTGGCACCGTTGCTACTGCTCATACTTATTTATACCACCTGTATTTCACTATCTCTTCGCCGAACTAGTGCACCTATTAGGTGTGTTGGGGACACAAGAGACTTCTTGCTTTGTGGTTGCAGGGTTGCATGAGAGGGATATCTTTGACCTCTTCCTCCCTGAGTTCGATAAACCTTGGGTATCCACTTAAGGGAAACTTGCTGCTGTTCTACAAACCTCTGCACTTGGAGGCCCAACACTGTCTACAGGAAAGGAGGGGGAACGTAGACATCAAGCGTCCGGATCATAGTTGTCCAGAATCGGGTCAGCTCTATCGTCCGCCATATGTCAGTCCTGAAAACATGTAGTCAAAACAAATTAATTGTGTATATGCCAGCATTATCACATCTCTTCTACATATAAAGAGAGAGGGCGACGAGGGAGGCGAGAGGGGGGACGCGGTGATCGCGTGACCGAGAGAACGGTGGTGGTGGCGAAAGGGGGACGCAGTGACCGCGTGACCGAGAGACCGGTGGCGGTGGCGAAAGGGGACGCGAGTGACCGCGTGACCGAGAGACCGGTGTGGCGGTGACCGAGAGGGCTGTGGCGGTGCCGAGGACACATAACCCTCGCCGCCCCTCTCGATCCCAAATAAAATTTTGTTAAGTTAAAATTTTACTTAACAAAATTTAGACTAAATGATCAAAATTTTAACTTAACAAAATTTAGACTTAATGATCAAAATTTTAACTTAAGAAATTTTTTACTATTATTTGATCATTTAAAATTTGATCATTAAGTTTTCTTAAGTTACAGAATTTTGATCATTAAGTTATCCTAAGTTAAAATTTTGATCATTAGAATTTTTGTTAAATTTTGTTACATATATTACATATTTGTTAAATTTTGTTAAGTCAAACTTTTGTTAGTGTACAAAATTTTTAGTTAAGTTAAAAAAACAAATTTTAGTAAAAATTTTAGTGATCAAAATTCTGTAACTAGCTTAAGAAAACTTAATTAGTCAAATTTTAATTAGTTTACAACTTTAATTAACAACACGTTAATTCGTTTAAGTCAAATTGTAGTTCTTTTTAAGTCAAATTTTAGTTTTTTAATTTTACACAAACTTTTAACTCAAATTTTAGTTATTTTTTGTTTTAAAATTAACAAGAACAAAAACTAAAAAAAATGCCGGGGCGCTCTCCTCTCCCTCTCTCTGTCTCTCTCACACCGCGCGCGCGGGGGCGGCCGCGCCGGCCTCTCTCCTCTCTCTCCCTCAGGCGAGCATCTCGGCGGCGGCGAGCAGCGGCGCGCGCGGCCACGGCGCCGCGCTCTGTCCCTCTCCTCTCTCTCAGTACTGCGAGCGGCGGCGGCGCCGGCGACGACGAGGCGCGCGCGCGCGTAGAGATCGACACGACGGGCGCGCGCGACAGGTTGTGGGCGGGGCGGCGACGTACGAGACGGCGGCGGCGACGGCGAGTGCGGCGACGGAGACGGCGAGGCGCGGCAGCCTGTCGACGGCGACGGCGAGTGAGCGATCGAGCGCGGCGGCTCGACGGCGGAGCGAGCGAGGAAGAAGATCGAGAACTGATGCGCCCGCGGGGCGGCGCGGGAATATATAGGGATGGGGCTTTAGTCGCGGTTGGGGTCGCCAACCGCGACTAAAGGGTTACCTTTAGTCGCGGTTGGGGACCCCAACCGCGACTAAAGCTATTTTCGCGGGATTTGAGCGGTTCCCGCGGAAAGACCCTTTAGTCGCGGTCGGTGTGGCCAACCGCGACTAAAGGTCTTTTTCAAATTTCTTTTCAATTTTTTTTCAATTCAAAATGTTAAAAATACAAATAATATATCAAAAAATCAGAAAAACAAAACTAATTCAATTCAAAAATCTTAAAAATACAAATAATATATCAAAAAATTTAGAAAAAATAAAACTAATTCATTTCAAAATGTTAAAAATACAAATAATATATCAAAATTTTTAGAAAAATAAAACTAATTCATTTCAAAATGTTAAAAATACAAATAATATATCAAAATTCTTAGAAAAATAAAACTAATTCATTTCAAAATGTTAAAAATACAAATAATATATCAAAAAATTAAGAAAAATAGAACTAATTCAATTCAAAATGTTGAAAATACAAATAATATACCAAAAAAATCAGAAAAATAAAACTAATTCAATTCAAAATGTTAATAATACAAATAATATATCAAAAAATTCAGAAAAATAAAAATAATTCATTTCAAAATGTTAAAAATACAAATAATATACCAAAAAATTCATAAAAATAAAACTAATTCAATTCAAAATTTTAAAAATACAAATTATCAAAAATTCATAAAAATAAAACTAATTCAATTCAAAAGTTCGTTGGCCCCCTCTTCCCGCCTCTTTCCGCCGACCCCTCTTCCCTCCTCGTCTTCCCGCCATTTCTTCCCGCCAATTGTTTCCCGCCAATTTCTTCCGGCCTCTTTCTTTCCGCCAAATTTTTTCCCGCCAATTTCTTCCCGCCACTTTCTCCCCGCCTCTTTCTTCCCGCCTCCTGTCTTCCCGCTCCCATTTTTCCCGCCATTTGTCACTACATATAGGTAGCCGGCTTAGCCGGCATCACATCTCTACAATCTCTCATCACTCTCTCATGGCTTCCACCGCACCCACTCTAACCTACCGGCGGGTGGAGGAGCTTTGCGCCTCGAACTACCCTTGCCCTCCGGGCTACCGCGTCCTCGCCGGGCTGGAGCCTAAGCGCCGGCGGCGTGCCGGTCCCTCCCGTCCCTCGGGGTACTGCGCGCCGGGCGGCCATCACGAATCACTACTACCTCGACCTCACGCCGGAGCAGCGGATGAATCCCCGCCGGCATCCCGATAACCGAGCATACTTGGGACGCCTTCTTCATCAATCGGCGTGAGAGGGCGCTCGCCGGGTATGAGGAGGATGGTCCGTCTCCTGGAAACTTCCACGAGGCCGGCGCGTCGGCTATGGTGGTACGGCCGGACTCGCAGAGCGTCATGGACTACATCACGGCCGGCGATATCCCCGCCTGCGCTACCCTCGGTTCGAGCCACGAGCGCCGCCCGACGGCGGCGACGACGGCGACGGCGGCGACGACGCCGGCAACTTAGAAGGCGACGACTACCAGTACAACGGCGGCGGCTATGAAGACTACGAGTATGCATATTATACGCCTAGGCGGGAGTATGACTAAATCACTCCAAATTTCATGTATGCGGAGTATGACTTAGTCACTCCAAATTTCCTATATGCGGGAGTATGACTTAGTCACTCCAAATTTCCTATATGCAGGAGTATGACTTAGTCACTACAAATTTCATGTATGCGGGAGTATGACTTAGTCACTCCAAATTTCATGTATCATCAGTGCTATCTCGAGTCAATTGAATCATTCGAAAATGGACACCAAACACATCACGGGTAATATAATTCACATGATTCATTCAACAAAGTTTGGTACAATAATAAATTATTACACATCATTTCTTCCCTTGTGTCCCTGCTTGCTTACGATTGTGCCGTATCCATGGAGCATCCTCATCATTTAACTTAATGCTTGGGTCGGTGTTCACTTTGAAGGGCGGAATTTCAGCAAACATATTATAATCTTCTGACATGTCTGTCTTGTCCTCCACTCTCACGATGTTTCTTTTCCCTGAAAGAACAATGTGGCGCTTTGGATCATCGCATGATGTACTGATCGTTTTCTTATCTTTCCGTTTCCTCGGTTTGCTACTCATGTCCTTCACATAGAAAACCTGAACGACATCTTTCGCTAGGACGAATGGTTCGTCAAGGTAACCAAGATTGTTGAAATCCACCATTGTCATTCCGTATTGCTGGTCCACCTTTACCCCACCTCCTGTTAGCTTGAACCATTTGCACCGGAACAAAGGGACCCTAAAGGAGGGTCCATAGTCAAGTTCCCATATCTCCTCTATGTAACCATAATATGTGACCTTTTGCCCATTCTCGGTTGTCTGCATCAAAGCGGACACCACTGTTTTGGTTGGTGCTCTTTTTATCTTGGGCGATCGTGTAAAATGTATTCCCATTTATCTCGTACCCTTGGAAAGTCGTTATAGTCGAAGATGGTGTCTTGGCCAACATGTACGTACTGATCTACAACCTTATTGTCACTCATTAAATGTTTTCTCAACCAACTGCCAAAAGTCTCCATGTGGGCCTTCCTAATCCAGGATTCAGGCTTCCCAGGGTTGTTCGAGCGTAAAATATTCTTGTGTTTCTCAAAGTACGGAGCCACCAAGCTGGAATTGGTCGAAGCTGTGTGGTGTGCTTCGGTCGGAGAATGGCCGTCCATACATATCATTGATTTCCTTCCGATCGTGCCTTTTCCACTTAGTCTCCCCTCGTGCCGCGATTGAGGAAGACCAATCGGCTTAAGGTCGGGAACAAAGTCAACACAAAACTCAATTACCTCCTCATTTCCATAGCCCTTGGCGATGCTTCCTTCCGGCCTAGCACGGTTACGAACATATTTCTTTAATACTCCCATGAACCTCTCGAAGGGGAACATATTGTGTAGAAATACGGGACCGAGAATGGAAATCTCATCGACTAGGTGAACCGAGGAGGTGCGTCATAATATTGAAGAAGGATGGCGGGAACACCAACTCGAAACCGACAAGACATTGGATCACATCGTTACGTAACCGTGGTAGAACTTCTGGATTGATTACCTTCGAGAGATTGCATTGAGGAATGCACATAGCTTCACAATGGCTACTCGAACATTTTCCGGCAGAGCCCCTCAAAGCAATCGGAAGCAATTGCGTCATAATCACGTGGCGGTCGTGAGACTTCAGGTTTTGGAACTTTTTCTCCGCCATGTTTATTATTCCCTTTATATTGGACGAGAATCCGACGGGACCTTCATACTGCCCGGGCATTCAAAAAAGATGACCTTCTCTTCTTTGGTCGGAGCGTAGGCGGCACGACCTTGAAACCGTTCCGGATGCGGGTCATCGGGGTCTTTCAAACTTTGCTCGGTCTCCGCCGTGCTTCCTTTGTATCATTTGACTTCCCGTACACGCCCAAGAAGCTTAGGATGTTCACGCAAATATTCTTCGTAACGTGCATCACGTCGATTGCGGAGCGGACTTCTAGGACTTTCCAATATTCTAGCTCCCAGAATATAGATTTCTTCTTCCACATGGCTATGTGCCCGTCGGCTCCTTTCGGAACTCGATTGTCCGCGAGACCCTTTCCAAAGATGACTTTCAAACCCTTGACCATATCAAATACCTCGGCACCGGTGTGTTCCGCGAGCTTCGGCCGGTGATCCGCCTTGCCGTTGTAATGCTTGCCTTTCTTTCTTCTTGGATGACCTTTCGGAAGAAATCGACGATGCCCAAGGTACACGTTCTTCTTACAATTTGGCAAATGTACACTTTCGGTCTCATGTAAGCAGTGCGTGCATGCATTGTATCCCTTATTTGACGAGTCCCGAAAGGTTACTAAGAGCAGGCCAATCGTTGATGGTTACGAAAAGCAACGCTCGTAGGTCAAATTCCTCTTCTTTGTGCTCATCCCACACACGGACACCAGGTCTGCCCCACTGCTGTAAAAGTTCATCAACTAATGGCCTTAGGTACACATCGATGTCGTTGTCGGGTTGCTTCGGACCTTGGATGAGCACCGGCATCATAATGAACTTCCGCTTCATGCACAACCAAGGAGGAAGGTTGTAGATGCATAGAGTCACGGGCCGGGTACTATGGTCGGAGCTCGCTCGCCAAAAGGATTCATGCCATCCGTACTTAGACCAAATCTTATGTTCCTTGCGTCAGCTGCAAAATCTTTGAACTCTCTGTCGATCTTTCTCCATTGCGTTCCATCTGCGGGGTGTCTCAACTCCCCGTCCGACTTACTGGTCCTCTTTGTGCCATCGCAACAACTTGGCATGCTCTTTGTTCCCGAACGGACGTTTCAACCGTGGTATTATAGGAGCATACCACATCACCTTGGCGGGAACCCTCTTCTGGGTTTCGGCCCTCAACATCGTCACCGGGGTCATCGCCTCGATCTTATAACGCAATGCGAGTGCATACCGGGCATTCATTCAAATTCTCGTATTCACCGCGGTAGAGGATGCGATCGTTGATGCATGCATGTATCTTCGTAACCTCTAAACCTAGAGGGCAGCCAACCTTCTTTGCTTCGTACGTAGTGGCGGGCACCTCGTTATTCTTTGGAAACATATTCTTCAACATTTTCAGCAAGTTTTCAAATGCCGAGTCAGCTACACCTGCTGTGCCTTCCATCTCGGCAAATCCGAGTGTGCAGCCCAGCTTTTTCGGACCATCATCGCATCCGGGGTACAGCGCCTTCCTATGATCCTCTAACATGCGATCCAAATTCTCCCTCTCTTTTTCGGTTTCGCAGCGTCTCCGTGCATCGGCAATGGTCCGACCAAGATCATCAACGGGATCATCACGTGCCTCTTCTTCACCTTCCCCTTCACCGTCCCCTTCACCTTCAGACATCCTCCATGAAAGTATCACCGAAATGAGCAAGATAGCTTTCATCGATGAAATCATCCCCTTCTTCATCTTCTTCCATTATAACCCCTCTTTCTCCATGCTTGGTCCAACAATTATAGCTTGGCATGAAACCGTGCCGAAGCGGTGCATGTGAACATCTCTTGAGGAAGAGTAACCCTTCCGATTCTTACATTTAACACATGGACGGATAACAAAACCCCCCGCTTGTTCGCATTAGCCACTACGAGGAAATCTTTCAAACCCGCACCGAACTCGCCGGAGAGTCGGTTACCGTACATCCATTGTCGATTCATCTCGCATTATTATAATATAAAATATATAATTAACCATCATGCATTTGTTAAACTAACTAGCTACAAACAATATAAATTAAACAATGAACTACACACACATGCACATTTTATCAACGACACATCAAAGGTTCAAGTTGCTAACCGCGATCGAGGAGGAAAAAATAAATGAGAAAGCTCAAGTGTGGCTCCAACACTTCATATCATGTTTGTTTCATGCTCTTGGGGCATTTCATCAAACACCTTATGTGCATAAGAGGAACCAAAAGCAAACCTAACACCCACTTGTGAAGCTTATGAAGAGAATGGCACCAAATGGCTAAGTGTTGGATCGCTGGATGGGTATATATAGGGAGGGGCTTTAGTCCCGTTGGCCTGGCCAACCGCGACTAAAGGCCTTCGAGCACTTTAGTCGCGGTTGGCCCGGCCAACCGCGACTAAAGACCCCCCACGTGCACCGGCTGGCCACCGAGCGCCTGGTCCCAGGCCTTTGGTCGCGGTTCTCCTCCCGAACCGCGACTAAAGGTACCATTAGTCGCGGTTCCTGCAGCATCGCGACTTATGGGGCTCACCCGAAGCCTGTTTTTCCACCAGTGTACGTGCGCGCGCGCTTTGCACCAAAGCGAAATAAGGGCAGAATGCGAGAGGAGAGAGCGACCTGGTTTATCTTGTCTATCCCACTTGAGTCCACCAACGATGGATTGGCTGCCTAGACATAGTCCACAGCGTTGCATGACTGTCTCGCCGATCGGCGTTCATAGGTCTGCTCTTGTTTTGCTCTGCATGGTGTCTGTCCGTCACCCCTTGTTCTAGACTCTTCCGAGGGAAAATCTTCTCTGGGTCGCGTGCCTGCCTGCGTAGTGTGGGGCCTAGGTGCGGTGGTCTTCAGCATGGGCCCTCACCTCCTCTCTCGATCAGATTTTTTCTTTTCACATCAAAAGATTTTTCTATAGTACCATTTTCAAGCCTCATCATATTTAGCCATTTCATTCAGCCTTATTTTATCGCGTAACGCTTTCAACAGTATTTCTCTCTGCCAGCTCCATGTCGCAATCACCAACTGTTTAGCCCATTCGATCTGCATAAATACGTGTGGACTTCAGTAGTACCTTCGTTGGTCTTTTATATGCTTTAGATGACTGTTCTGCTGTCGATCGATTCTCATTTATTATTCCAATCACAAGCAACTGCCTTGATTAATGATTATCATGCAAACTGGCTGTACTCCTTCTGTTAAGAAAATCTCACTTAACTTAGAGACTGTCAACTTTATACAATATATTCATCGCCGTTATTCTATGAACATCTTAGTTGACCGCTTATAAATTGCATGACTATGCAATTTCCATGATAAATTAGAAATTATTTCATTTGACATGCATCATTTTTTTCTTATCCATAGTTAAAGTTACATCGGTTTAGCCCCATGTCTTCTACGCACGACGCCATCTATTTAGGAATGGACATATTGTTCTTTGTACCTATTTGGAGATTCAAATTAGGAGAGTAAAAGAATTAAGTTAAGTCAATCCAAAAAAGAAAGGAGGTTAAGAATTATATGTTGAATATTCTGCCAAAAGCATTTCACAACCAACATGAGACAGTCATTGGGTTCTCTCTTCTACAAAGGTCTTTATTCCCTCTTTGCCTTTTATCATATATTATAAAATATTGTGTGGTGAGCTGATGTCCTATTGATAACTTTATGCGTTCTCTTTTATCAAATCTTGTATGTGGTTGAAAAGTAGCCGCCATATCTATCAAGCAAATCTAAAGAGCAAATACTAGGGATGATGGGCCCACACACGTGTGATGGGATGGGCGCTCATTTTCTAGCGCCACTCCTAAAGTGATCTGTGTGTTAGCATTGTCAATCTAGTTGTCAGTTGTGCATGTTTAAAAAGCTTTGTTACGCAAAAGACAATAATGCGTTGTGATATTCTGCATATATACTACTTTCTTCGTTTATAAAAACATGTCAAAGGTTTATCTAAATTCGGATACACGAAAAAGTGTTAGAAACGTCGAAATTTCGACAAATTTCCGACGTCCTTTTTTTCGACAGAGGTGGTACTATATTGTGTATTCTATATTGTTCACATGCTAAATATCTGATATACATGTTTCAAACACATTTGATTCACGGATCATAATTTTTGAAAGAAACGAATCTTGAAGGAATATCCCGACGTGGTATGGGCGGGATGGGCCGCAGGATTACTAGTACAAAACATTATCCTAACCGGCACTTTCTTGCTGTAAGCAATTACACGTGCCAGAGAGGGAGAGGACGTGAGAATTTTCTCTGTTCGTAGGTGCAAATCGTCAAAGCGAGTTTTACGCGGGCCCAGGTGACAGTGTCATTGCATGGCCGAGCCGTGACACGAGGTCACATCAGAGTCCCGATTGGTCGGCCGTTTCTGCATTTCTTTTTTTTTCCTATCATGGGAAAAGTGAGACGGGGACGGGCAAAGAAAGTGACAAAAGGAGCTTCGGAGTTGCAAGCATCTGTAAAATTCAATGCAGAAAGTTTAGAGTGGAAAGGAAAGAACACGTACAGGTGTCGACCAGACCGGTCTAACTACTACGTAATAAAGTGGACGTGCAGATAAATCCAAGGGTTTATGCGATAAGATTGAAGAGCACGAGCTGCTAGATTTTTTTGCTCGCCTGAAAGCAAAAGGTTTGGTAGTTTCCTGCTTCGTGTCTCCAGCCAACTCCCGTTTGCTTCTCTTCGGTCAAAGGTGTAAACTGTGAGAAACGATCTGCCATGGCCCGATGGGCTCTCCTCAAGCCCTGAAGCCCGTGTCTCAGTCGAGTGGCCCACGTAGTCTTGGACAACTTGGGCCTCATCAACATGTAGCTGCTTGGTTCTCCAGGAAAAAAAATATTGGATGCTTTGCTCTACTCACGTCACTTCCGACAGACAGAACCTGAGATTGGGTGAGGCGCGAGCGTGCACGGTGGCTGACGGCGCAAGCGGCGAGCGGAGATTGGACGCGCCGTGCGACCTACGTCGCGGTCTTGATAACGGCGACCTCGCAACCACAGGCCTGACCGGCAGCACAAGACAGGGACTCGCGCGGCGAGGCGGCTACTTCGGAGTTCGGGCCTGCCGGCGGGCTGCGGCATCCATCGCCCGGCGCTCCGTGTCTTCGCACTGCGCAGCTGCAACGAACAGGCAGAAACAGTGAACACCGTGAGTTCAGTTTGAATTTCAGTTGGGGACTGTGAATTCGGTCCTCTTCGCTATCAATTTAGAAACTGAGAACTCTGAATTTCGTATGCATCGTCCAGTGTGTCTGAACTTTTGTTTTCTTCATTATTACTATGCATCCCTTTGACTCATGAACAAATGCAACGGTTATTACTGAATTTTTCTCCCTACTCTAAGGATTGGAATACACAGCGTCGAAATTCTTCTGTCCGTCTGCTGTCGGGACTGAGCCGCAGCACCTCGCGCGGCACCTGTTCGACGAATTACCCCGCCCAAGTAGGTCCTCTAGTCTCTTGCCATGAAAATGCTATTGCTAGGGGCTGCGCTCTGCCGACCACCATTACCGTGTCCCTCCACCTCCAGCTGCTCCCTGACGTCGAGGCATAATTGCTCCACATCTCCTTTTCCGCGGCAGCCAGGTCAGTGACACCGTCATAATAACACATCCTAGCTTTTCCTGCCCACCAGCTCAGCGCAGGCTGCCGATGTCACGCACTCCATTCTCTCTGTCTTTCTGGGTGCAGGCGTGGTTATGCACCGGCGCATGTACCCCAAGATCGAGGCCACAGCGAGGCACGGCGCGAGGAAGGAGAATGCCAAGGTCAGGAACCGCAGGCACCAGAAAAAGGTACGGTTAGGCCAGGTTTCAACCACCGGCAAGCGGCAACAGCAATCTGATGCTACTGCGCTGCCGTTAGCTGCTATCGAGTGTGTTCTCTCTAAATCTCTGCCTGCTTGCTGCAGTTCAATGGCACAGAGACGAAGCCCAGACTGTCCGTCTTTTGCTCCAACAAACAGCTATACGCCATGCTCGTCGATGACCACGGCAAGAGGATGCTGTTCTATGCCAGCACCCTGCAGGAGGCCATCTGCGGCGAACCGCCCTGCAGCACTGTGGTAAATCAACCCCCCACATGTCCATGTTTCATTGCATTTGCATCTGAACAAAAAACTGTATACGGTTCATCCTCTGAATTTGAGCTTGAGCTGATCGTTTTTGGAAAGCAGGAGGCTGCTCGGAAGGTCGGGGAGGAGCTGGTCAAGGCGTGCAAGGAGCTCGACATCTCTGAGGTCTCATGCTACGACCGCAATGGATTCGCTCGAGGGGAGAAGATGATGGCGTTCGAGGATCCGATCGCGCAGCATGGGTTCCTGCCGAGATAGCAGAAACATGGCATGGCAGGTTTGCATTGCCTGTTCAGAGTAGAGATTATTTAGGGAAGAGTAGGAAGAAAGTTGTTTGCTCTGTGAGTTGCTTGCCGGATGTATGATCCGAAGAACGTTGTTCACGCCAGATCTTAATTAAGAAAGATCGTAGATGAACGTTTCGTTTCGTTACCTAAGTAGTTGAGCAATTCATTCCAAGGTAAACAAAGAGGTATTTCCTTTTCTCGTTCAGTCCTTCTCTCCTTCCATCCCAGTAGGCCTATTAAGACAACTATGGTATGTTTCAAATGCCAAAATTTACAAGAATACCCTAGAACATCCGAAAAGTTTGCAAGCTAGTAGGAGTACATCATTAACTGAAAGAGTAAACCAACGACTTGTACAGGCTTTACACATTACACCGTTGTTCATCTGTTGGGCTCGGAGTCAAGATAGCATACACTTGTTACCATCTTGATTATTAATAGATTGGCGGAATTTTCGCAAAAAAAAGAAAGATAGCATACACTTGTTACCATCTTGTAGGGGAGACTTGGCCAAGTTTGTTAACGATACAGTTTAATTTGTTATAAGAAGCGAAGAATAAAGAACCTGACAATCAAGAGTCTGTTAAATATTTTAACAGAGTCGAGGCGAGGATGGTACTAGTATGTTGTTTCAGGTTTGCCCCAGCTGTGCCGAGCAGCAGGAATGCAATGATCTGTGAAAAAACCTCCAAAAACAACCCTCCCGAAGGCTCTCCCACAACTCCCATCTGTGTACAACACGGAAGACGCGCACGCTGCACGGAAGATGGTTGTCCGAGTCGATCAAGGATCTTGCAGGCGTGCAAACGGAAACGCAGGCTGCATGGAAGCGAAACAGCCTCGCTCCCACATTGTAGCGCTGAATCCGATCGCAAGAAGGTGACGCAACCTGTCGAAACTCCAAAAGGCAGTAACCGCCTTCCTTTCCAATTTGAATCCGACTCGAGCTCAGGGTTTCACTTCCATGTCGATTGCCAATTCGCCATTGCCTGTATATATATGTGCCGCCGATCCACACCGACATGCATACAGCTCTTCCAAAGATCGCCTGCTTTCCCTTCCAGTCCACACGCGCACGCGGCCGTCTCCCTCCACTCCGAACCAAGCACCGCAAGCGCTCGTCGATCGAGTGCCATGGCCGCCCGCAAACGACCTGCCGCCGGCCACGCGACGACCGCCCAAGGATCGGCGACACAAGGACGCAAGAGGAGCCGCACCGACGAGTATGACGACGTGGCCTGCCTTGGCGAGGGCGGCTTCGGCGCCGTTGTCATGGCGCGCAACCGCGCCACCGGCAAGACCGTCGCCATCAAGCGCCTCTCCACGCCGTCCGCGACCAGCGTCGCAGACCTCCAGCGCGAGGCCGGCTTCCTCAGGGCCTGCAGCGGGAACCCCTACGTGGTCGGCTTCGAGGCCCTGGTGGTGCACCCGGCCACCGGCCGCCTCTCCCTCGTCATGGAGCACGTCGCCGGGCCGAACCTCCACAATTTCCTCTGGGACAGGCGCCACGGCCAGCCGCTGCCGGAGCCCACGGTGCGCGCCTTTATGTGGAAGCTGCTCACCGGCGCCAAGATGATGCACGCCCGCCACGTCGTCCACCGCGACATCAAGCCTGCCAACATCCTCGTCGGCCAAGACGGGGAGCTCGTCAAGATCTGCGACCTCGGGCTCGCGGTTTCCATGGTCGAGCCTCCTCCCTACACCCAGGCCGGTACCCCGTTCTACACGGCGCCAGAGATCCTGCTGCAGAAGCCGGACTACGACACGCTCGTGGACACCTGGTCGCTCGGCTGCGTCATGGCCGAGATGCTCGCCGGCGGCAAGGCGTTGTTCCCTCGCGGAGAAGATGACTACGTAGACGAGATATCGCAGCTGTGGAACATAATCCGAGTGCTCGGCATGCCAGACGAAAGGACGTGGCCGGGGTTCGACTCTCTGCCGCTCGCCATGGCGCTCCAACTGCTACCGCTACCGGCGGGGCACGAGCACAACAGGCTGCGGGATCTGTTCCCCGAAGAGAAGCTGTCACACGAAGGATTCCAGGTGCTGCAAGGCCTTCTCACGTGCAACCCCGACAAGCGACTCACGGCGGCCAAGGCGCTCAAACACCCATGGTTCGCTGCTCCTCGTCCTGCCGCCGTCGCCTTGCCCAGAAAGAAGGCGACTCCCCTCAGTTTCATCCCACCGGCGGCACCAGAGAAGAACGTACTCAAGAATCCAGTGGCGATGTGGAACGCACAACGAGTGTAAAGCGGTTTAGTTGACTCCTGCCTTCCAATCGGTAGAGAAACGATGTAGAACTGTTTCATGGCAGAGCTTGGATCATCGATCCGTGTAAATCTTCGATTGAATTGTAAAGAAACGATATAACTGTTGTATGCAGAATTGAACTGCAGTCCTCTTTTCAGATTATGTGATTGTTCTGTTTATTTGGGAGAGATTAATAGATCCATTCTGTTTATATGAACTAAACGTTGTACTACTATAGTTCAAGTGTATGAAATTCAGAACGGCGTGCTGAATGCCTGAATCATATCCTACATTCTGCTGCACTTGTGCATGTACATGCCCAACTGGTTGCGCAGCTACAAAGGTGAATCGGCACGAGTTATAGATACATGTATATCCCTAAACACAATTTTGATACCATACCACATGCCAAGAGATGGAAGTGCAGCCAAATTATTCGGAAGCTATTACCCTGGAGCAGGTAACACATTGGACACAGGTATCTATGTGATTTGAGAACAAACTCAAAACGGCACATTTACAACTCTGCTAACACCTACATCTGGCATATGCAACACACCCTCAATGCGAGTCAAATGCATGTATAAATCTATATCTTATCAAACGTAACAAACATATACGCAACAACATTTTTTCAAGAATCTATCCACCCCTTGGGGAGCCACCACCGATGGTGCCAGTAGATCATCGCCCAGGACCAGACCTGGAACATGAAGCTGTAGCTGGAGCCTCATCAGGCAGTTCACTTACTACCAGTGGCAGCCAACGCATAGCGCGAGTCTCTCAGCTCCGAAGGGTTCCATCGGTCGGCCATGAAGATGAATGAATCTCTTACACCTGGTGGTGGCAACACAAATGTGTTCTGGGAGAAGAACGTCGTCGACCGGAATATGTCGTTCCCTCATATGCAGGGATTGCCCAGTGTCTACCAGGGTCCCATGACCGATGTGGTGGCATGAGCCAGATCGGTGTTTGGCTCCCAGTCTGTGCAGCCTGAGGTTATCATGTAGTAGGTGCCATCGAATTTGAAGAACGCAGGAGCTTCTCTATGCTGTCCCATGATAAACCTCTTCCTGTCATTCGCCACGTCGAGGCGGTTGAATGGCCGATGTGGAATTAGATGTCATCGTTGGAAGAGTATATCAGATAGGCCTTCCCGTTATCCTCCTTGAATATGATCATGTCTCTGCTTTCAGTCATGTGGCCGCTTGTTGTAGACGTACCAGACCAGGCCTGCGGGAGAGTCAGTAGCGGCCACTCCTAATGACGCTTTGGTGTAGTTTGTGTCATCTATGTGCATCTGCATCACATATTTGGTAGTCCGATCATTGTAGATCACCTTTGGCCCCTCCAGGATATTGGATTTGTGGAGGTCATGTGTCACATTCTTCCCCTCGCCACGGATCACAATTCTTTCGTTTTTCCATGCCAACAGGTTCTTCGAAGAATAGCAACTCACTCCAACAATGCCAACCTGAAAAAAAAAAAGAACAGTTTGTATTTGTTAGAATGATAATATGGACATATCGAGAATCCTACAGAAGAGAGCTGGAATACATAACTTGTGTATGTCAGAAGACATAACAAGATGGTAACAGATGACATAATAAGTTAACCTGCTCAATATAATAATTTATATATTTCCCAAGTAAGAAATGTGTATGCCCACATAACAGACAAGTAAAACTTTGTCATGGAATTCTTAATGATACGAAAATGCCTTAAACCACACTAGAACCAGGCTTTCACTAGTAGAAAAACGGCCAAAGGATTTGACCTTTAGTACCGGTTTTCTTACGAACTGGTACTAAAGGTTGCATTAGTACCGGTTCCGCTGCCTAGGTCGACGACAACCTTTAGTACCGGTTCGTTGGGATCTTTAGTACCGGTTCGTGATACGAAATGGTACTAAAGGGTTTCACGCCAAATTTGAGACGGAGGTGGGGCCGGCGCTGCACCTTTAGTACCGGTTTGTATAAAGAACCGGTACTAAAGGGTCTCCAGCCTTTTTTTGCTCCCCACGCACCCTTCACCCCCCTTAGTGGATCGCATTTTTTGCTTTGTAATACAAAAGAAAATGATAGAAAATTCAAAAAATAAAATCCTTCGAGATTCTTGTATGTTATGCAACCTACTATTCGGTGAAATTAAGAAATTCAAATTTTTATTTTTTTGCAAAAAAAAAGTTTGAAAAATGGTTAAACGGCTTTTCTGGTTGCATACATATCGAAAAAAACGTATAATATATCAAAATCACTATCGGAAAAAGTTACATCCGATGTTACCCGGGTTTACCCGGTTAGCCAATTTTTAGATTCTCAAAATTTCAAATGGAAATATGAAAGAAGGAACATTTTAGTTTTCGCCAGAAATTCAGGGTTTTACATATTTTTTATTTTTTTAAATTTAAATTAATAATTCCTTCATACATAAAGATTACTATTACTTAACCATAAAGGTTAGTAAATTTTTAGATTTACAAATTTTCAGGTTTTAGATTTTAGAAAGGAAAAATTTAAAATATATTTATAAAGTAAAAAATAATTAAAAATGTATTGTTTTTTATTTATTCAATATTATTTTTACATCTTTACTTTTGTTTATTAAAATAATCATGTGGAATTCAAACAATAAAGAAGTGTGATATCGTGACCGACATGTTAATAGAATTGATATGATACTACTATCAATAACATGCGCGCAAAGCACTTGGAAGTGAGATGTGAAGGAACTCGGAAGTTAAGCGTGCTAGTGCTGGAGTAGTGGGAGGATGGGTGACCGAGCGGGGAATTTGACAACGAGTAAGTAATTTGACTAGAGATATGTGTACTTAGAGACTAAACTTGTCAAATAACTAAAATATTAGAAATTCTGAAAAAAATAGATAAAAAGAGGGACTGGAAAATAATTCGAAAAAATAGATAAAAAAAGGAGTGAAAAATTGATTAAAAAATGGCACCGGTACCCTTTCGTACCGGTTCGTGTTACGAACCGGTATCAAAGGTCTCCAGCCCGGCGGGCTCCTCCGTACCCACGTGGAGGCACCTTTAGTACCGGTTCGTAAGGAACCGGTACCAAAGGGAAGGTGGCTTTAGTCCTGAATCTTTAGTACCGATTCCAAAACCGGTACTAAAGGCCCTCCAGAACCGGTACTAAAGGGGGTTTTCTACTAGTGATTCTCCATTTTGAGACAATTAAAACTCGTCAAAAATTACAATATCATATGCCATTATGAGGCACGCAATAATTTTGGAAACAAACTGTTATGACCGGGCTCACTTATATCCGGAGGAGGCCCAATGGGCAGGCTTAGTTAGGGGCTTAGCCCACAAGTTATCTTATTTTCGTTATATAAACAACTGTAGGGACTACGTGCAAGATTAAGCAATAATAATATTTCTATTGTCGGGTCCCCGAGGAGTCGAAACCCTAACCCTAGCTGCCTCCTCTCCCACGCGCCGCCTGCTCCCTCGCGCACGACGGCGCCTAGCCTCCGTCGACCGCGACATCGCCTGCACACAAGTCCCTCCTTCCCCTACAACCTTTGCCCTAGACCCGGTAGAACCCTAGCTCCTATTGATCGCCCACGTGCCGCCACCCCCGCTGCCACCTGCCGTCACCGGCCATGGCCATGGCCTTCGCCGTTCTCGGCGGCTTCCGCGACGTTCCCAGGGGCGCAGTCGCAGCCGCCGCCCACGTCCTCCCTTCCATGGCAACAGTGGCAGTCGCCGCTCAGCACCAGTCCAGCGTCAACCACCTCGGGAGGCATCCCAAGATTGCTATTGTTCGATCATGTCTTCACCGCCGCCCACCACCGTCACCTCACTGCCCAGCGCACCGTCGCCCCACCCGTCTGCCCCGCTGGCCACCACTGCGGCCGACGCCACCATGCAGGCGTCCTCCCACGCGTGGGACGCCGTCGTCTACACCCTCGAGCAGACGAGCGGGGTCCGATCCTCAACGATATCGTCACCGCGGTCCAGGGGATCCGGCTGTAATTGATCGCCCCCCACGTGCCGCCGCCCCCGCTGCCACCTGCCATCACTGGCCTGCCGGCCATGGCCTTCGCCGTTCTCGGCGGCTTCCGCGACGTTCCCAGGGGCGCAGTCGCAGCCGCCGCCCACATCCTCCCTTCCATGGCAGCAGTGGCAGTCGCCGCTCAGCACCAGTCCGGCGTCAACCACCTCGGGAGGCGTCCCAATCCAGCAGGTCCGCTTCCCACCGTCGCCATCGCTGCTGCCGGCCTTGCTGTCCGGGTCCTCGCCTCCGCCGGTCTACACTACGGCGGGGGACCATCCCGTACCCCTCCCTCCTAGACGCCACCACGTCGGGTTTCGAGGGTCCGCACGCGAGCCGCGCCGAGCCATCCGTGTACGACGGCCATACACCCACACCGCCATGGTTCGCCAAGATCGACTTCGCCACCTACGACGGTACGGAGGACCCCCTCAACTAGCTCAACAGTGCGAGCAGTTCTTTTGCGGGCAGCGCACCCTCACGCCGGACCGCACCTGGCTCACTTCCTATCACCTTCGAGGCGCTGCCCAGACATGGTACTACTCTCTCGAGCAGGACGAGGGCGGCATGCCCCCTTGGGAGTGCTTTCACTAGCTATGCCTCCTTCGATTCGGGCCGCCGATCCGCGGGAGCCGCCTAGCGGAGCTCGGCCGCCTTCCCTTCAACTCCACGGTCCAGGACTTCGCCGTCTGGTTCCAGGGCCTCGCATGCCACACGCCTGGGGTGACGGGGCAACAGCGAGCCGAGCTCTTCATCGGCGGTCTCCCGGACCACATCCGGGTGGACGTGGAGCTTCAGGGCCCTCAGGACCTCCAGACGGTTATGCACTATGCCCGCGCCTATGAGCGTCGCGCGTCTAGATGTGAGAGTATGGAGGAAAATCATGTTGAGGTACAAGGCTTTTTTCAGGCTTTGTATAAGTCCCAGGGCTTTCGAAATATGGAGGAGCTGTTGCTCTTGTGCAACCAAAAGTATCACAAAACATGAATGATGATATGGATGCACGATGGTGAGATTGGGGCTGCCTTATTCCACATGGCGCCTTCGAAGGCGCCGGGAGTAGACGGCTTTACAGCCGGTTTCTTTCAACGACACTGGGACCTAGTAAAAGAGGATGTGGTGCTGGTTGTGAAAGATTTCTTGAATGGAGGGATTCTTCCTGTTGGGCTCAATGATACTTCCATCACTTTAATCCCAACGGTTCATCACCTCCAGAAAATCTCCCAATATAGACCGATTTCTCTTTGTTCTGTCCTTTACAAGATTGGTTCAAAGTGTATTGCCAATAGATTGAGGGTCTTTTTGGATGATATTATTAGTGAAGAGCAACTTTGTCCCTGGACGACTTATTACAGATAATGTGTTGACTGCCTATGAAAGTGTCCATGCGATGAGAAGGAAAAAGAGAGTTAAAAATTATGTGAGTGTTATCAATTGGATATGATGAAGGCTTATGACCGTGTTGAGTGACACTACCTGGAGGCTATTATGCTTAAGCTTGGGTTTTCTGACAACACAGTGAGGCTAATACTTAAATGTGTCTCGTCAGTTAGATTCACTGTTCACATCGTGTGAACGGGGAACTCTTACCATATTTCACTCCATCTAGGGATTTGCGTCAAGGCGATCCCATTTCTCCTTATTTATTTCTGCTCTTCGGTGAAGGTTTCACAGTGCTACTAAACCACTTTGGTGGTAACTTTGTGGACCGTGGAGTCAGAGTTAGTGTGCAATCTCCCTGGATCAACCATCTACTCTTCGCCGATAATAGTCTAATTTTATGAGTGCAAGGTCTAAAAGTGGAGAAAGACTGAATCATATTCTGAGGATCTACGAGGAGTGCTCACGTAAAAGTGTCAATAAAGAGAAGAGCTCGATTTTTTCAGCCCAAACACTCCAGCACATGTCCGTCAGAGTTTGAAACAAACTTTGGAGATCTCAGTTGAGGCGTTTAGTGAACGCTATCTGGGTCTGCCGACTGTTGTTGGCCGAATCACAAGTGGCTCCTTTGATCACATAAAGGAAAGGATTCGTAGTATGATCCAGGGTATTGCGAGGATGCTATTGTGTGCTGGTACAGAGGTCTTTTTGAAAACAGTAATTCAGGCTATTCCCACTTTTAGCATGAGTTGCTTCAGATTGTCAAAGAAAGTGTGCAAGGGTTTAAGAGCTTGCATTGGTCGAGTACTGGTGGAGTAGTTCTTTGGACCGCAGATCTCTACATTGGGTCTCTTGGAATGTGCTTGCATCTCCAAAAGTTAAGGGCGGTATGGGTTTCAGGGATCTAGAACTGTTTAACCTAGCAATGTTGGGAAAACATGGCTGGAGACTCATGATTAACCCTGACTCATTATGTGCCCGGGTATTGAAGGGGAGGTATTTCCCTAACTCCTCCTTCTTGCAAGCATCTGTGCCGCATCGCGCTTTGGCGACGTGGAAGGCAATTGTTGCAGGAAGGGATGCTCTCCAACTGGGGCTGCTGAAACGGATTGGTGATGGATCGACAGTGTCTGCCATGAATGATAGATGGATACTAGTATCCGAACGATGCAGCCGTTGGTGCAACTTGGTAGAAACAATGTTACCTTCGTATCAGAGCTAATCGATCATGATGCTGGATGCTGGAAGGTGGATGTGGTCAGAAGCAAATTTATCGCCCCGGAGGCCGATGCGGTGTTAAATATTCCGCTACGCCGTGGTGGGGGTGAAGATTTATGGGCCTGGTCATTGGAAAGAACTGGTAACTACTCTGTTAAATCTGCGTATCGTGCTCTAGTGAGTCGCAACGAGCTTCAAGCTCTAGACGAAGGGACGATTACCGAAATCTCAACTTCAGAAAAGCAGGTGTGGACAGTTCTTTGGAAATTGAATGTTATGCCAAAAGTTCGAGTTTTCTGGTGGAGGGTTCTGCGAGGGATTCGTGGAAGCCACTTTGAAGCATAGACATATTGCCAAAATTAGTAGATGCAAACGCGCTGATCTCATGTGATCATGCGAAGAGGTTCTAGGTGGAGGCACAATATTGGTTGCAATTTACTTTGCCAAAGCTACACCCACATACTTGGACCCGTGACATTACTTGTGATGACATGAATAGTTGGAACATGATAGGGGGGTCTATGACCCAGCCCATTCTGTTAAAATGGCTACGGAAGCACTGGCGATTCTGGATATTCCGAGGAGTTGTGCTACTGTTCTTCCTGGTCAAGGTTGGCGCCCTCCGGATGAAGGTGTTGTTAAAATTAACACTGATGGTCAAGGTGCTGATGGAGGTGTGGCACGCTCACACTCTTCCTACTTGGGAGCATGGAGCAAACCCTACTCTGGGGTTACTGACCCTCTCGTTGCTGAATCCTTGGCTGTGCGTGATGGAGTGATCTTCGCAAAATTCAGGGGCTATTCCAAGGTAGTGATCGAGACGGATTGCCTGGAGATGATTAATCTCTGGAACTCTCGCCACAGTTCCCGTTCGATTGTGGAACCAATTCTGCAAGAAATAGGAGAGCTAGTTTCATGTTTTTCTTCCTTTGTTGTTCAGCATGTCTCTAGGGCTGCAAACATTCCGACACACTTGTGTGCTAAGTTAGCGTGTACGCTGGTTGTGATGAGCAGCTGGCTCGATTGTACTCATGATTTCCTGGTCGTTAGCCTTCTGGCTGATGGTGAGGGGTCAGTTTTAGCTGAATAAAATCTCTCAAGTTTCCCCGGAAAAAAAATAGTCGATCAATGATCTTGCAGGCGTGCAAACGGAAACGCAGGCTGCACGGAAGCGAAACGGCATCGCTCCCACATTGTAGTGCTGAATCCAATCGCAAGAAGGTGACGCAACCTGTCGAAACTCTAAAAGGCAGTAACCGCCTTCCTTTCCAATTTGAATCCGACTCGACGTCAGGGTTTCACTTCCATGTCGATCGCCAATTCGCCATTGCCTGTATATATATGTGCTGCCGATCCACACCGACATGCATACAGCTCTTCCAAAGATCGCCTGCTTTCCCTTCCAGTCCACACGCGCGCGCGGCCGTCTCCCTCCACTCCGAACCAAGCACTGCAAGCGGTCGTCGATCGAGTGCCATGGCCGCCCGCAAGCGACCTGCCGCCGGCCACGCAACGACGGCCCAAGGATCGGCGACCCAAGGACGCAAGAGGAGCCGCACCGACGAGTACGACGACGTGGCCTGCCTCGGCGAGGGCGGCTTCGGCGCCGTTGTCATGGCGCGCAACCGCGCCACCGGCAAGACCGTCGCCATCAAGCGCCTCTCCACGCCGTCCGCGACCAGCGTCGCCGACCTCCAGCGCGAGGCCGGGTTCCTCAGGGCCTGCAGCGGGAACCCCTACGTGGTCGGCTTCGAGGCACTGGTGGTGCACCCGGCCACCGGCCGCCTCTCCCTCGTCATGGAGCACGTCGCCGGGCCGAACCTCCACTATTTCCTGTGGAACAGGCGCCACGGCCAGCCGATGCCGGAGTCGACGGTGCGCGCCTTCATGTGGAAGCTGCTCACCGGGGTCAAGATGATGCACGCCCGCCACGTCGTCCACCGCGACATCAAGCCGGCCAACATCCTCGTCGGCCAAGACGGGGAGCTCGTCAAGATCTGCGACCTCGGGCTCGCGGTTTCCATGGTCGAGCCTCCGCCCTACACCCAGGCCGGCACCCCGTTCTACACGGCGCCAGAGATGCTGCTGCAGAAGCCGGACTACGACACGCTCGTGGACACCTGGTCGCTCGGCTGCGTCATGGCCGAGATGCTCGCCGGCGGCAAGGCGTTGTTCCCTCGCGGAGAAGATGACTACGTAGACGAGATATCGCAGCTCTGGAACATAATCCGAGTGCTCGGCATGCCAGACGAGAGAACGTGGCCGGGGTTCGACTCTCTGCCGCTCGCCATGGCGCTGCAACTGCTACCGCTACCGGCGGGGCACGAGCACAACAGGCTGCGGGATCTGTTCCCCGAAGAGAAGCTGTCACACGAAGGATTCCAGGTGCTGCAAGGCCTTCTCACGTGCAACCCCGACAAGCGACTCACGGCGGCCAAGGCGCTCAAACACCCATGGTTCGCTGCTCCTCGTCCTGCTGCCGCCGCCGCCGCGTTGCCCAGAAAGAAGGCGACTCCCCTCAGTTTAATCCCACCGGCGGCACCAGAGAAGAACGTACTCAAGAATCCAGTGGCGATGTGGAACGCACAACGAGTGTAGAGAAACCATGTAGCGAAACTGTTTCATGGCAGAGCTTGGATGATTGATCCGTGTAAATCTTAGACAGAATTGTAAAGAAACTATCTAACTGTTGTATGCAGAATTGAACTGCAGCCTTTTTTTTCCAGATTATGTGATTGTTCTGTTTATTTGGGAGAGATTAATAGATCCATCGTGTTCATATGACATCAACGTTGTACTACTACAGTTCAAGTGTATGAAATTCAGAACCGCATGCAGAATCATATCCCACATTCTGCTGCTCCCATGCCATCGCGTTGCCAAGAATGAAGGCGCCTTAGCTCAAGTTCATCCCACCGGCGATACCAGAGAAGAACCTACTTAAGAATCCAGTAGCGATTTGGAACGCACGAGTGTAAAACGGTTCAGTTGAACTCCTGCCTTCCAACCGTAGAGAAACGGCGATGTAAATCGTTTCATGGCAGAGCTTGGATGATCAATCCATGTAAATCCTCAAACGAATTGTAAAGAAACGACATAACTGTTTTATGCAGAATTGAATTGGAGAGCAATTGTCCTCTTTTCAGATCATGTGATTGTTCTATTTAACTGTGAAAATTAATACTTCCTCTATCCACAAATGGATGTCTTAGATTTCTTTAAATTTGCAAAACATCTTTTTATGGACGGAGGGAGTAGATCCATTATGCTCCAAATGTTGTACTTCATGATGATATCCCACATTCTGCTGCACTTGTGCATGTCCAGGACTAACAGGTTGCGCAGATAGAGAGGTGGCACGAGTTACAGATACATGTATCCATCAATACAATTTTGATACCACACCACATGTCAAGAGATGGAAGTGCAGCCAAATTACTCTGAAGCTATTACCCCTGGAGCAGGTAACATAATGGACACATGTATCTATGTGATTTGAGAACAAACACAAAAGCTCGCATTTACAACTCTTCCAACACCTACATCTGGCATATGCAACACACCCTCAATGCGTGTCAAATGTATATAAATCGGTATCTATCACAACAAACGTACACACAACTTCATTTTTTCAAGAATCTGTCCACCCCTTGGGGAGCCGCCACCGACGGTGCCAGTAGATCAACGCCCAGGTCCAAAGCAGGAATATGAAGCTGTAGTCTGGAGCCTCATCGGGCACTCCACTTACTGCCAATGGCAGCCAACACATACCACGAGTCTCTCAGCTTGGAAGGGTTCCACTGGTCGGCCATGAAGATGAATGAACCTTTTACGCCTGAGTGGCAACAAAAATGTGCTTTGATAGAAGAACGTCATCGACCGGAATATGTCTTCCCCTCCTATGCAGGGATTGCCCAGTGTCTCCCAAGGTCCCATGACCGATGTGGTGGCGTGAGCCAGATCGGTGTTTGGCTCCCAGCTTGTGCAGCCCGAGGTTATCATGTAGTAGGTGTCATCGAACAGTTTGTATTTGTTAGAATGGCAATATGGACATATCAAGAATTCTACAGAAGAGAACTGGAATACATAACTTGTGTATGTCAGAAGTTATGTACTATGAAAATATTGACATAACAAGATGGTAACAGATGACATAATAAGTTAACCTGCTGAATATAATAATTTGTATATGTCCCAAGTAAGAAGTGTGTATGCCCACATAACAGACAAGTAAAAAACTCTGTAATGGAATTCTTAATGATTCGAAAATGCCTTAAACCACACTACAATCAGCCCTTCTCCATATTTAGACAAGTAAAAATACACGGCAAGAATGATAATATCAGATGCCAATACGACACATGTAATAATTTAAGAAACGAACAATGCAGAACCATACAATCAAGACTCGAGCAGGTCAACAAGATGGTGTGTTCTTTCAAGTTTGCCCCAGCTGTGCCCCCCAGCAGAATTTATGCAGAGTCATCTGTAAAAGTTTCACCCTCCCAAAGACACCTCCCCAACTGCCAAGGTACAAAAGTGCAGCCTCCTCAATCCCAGTTACTCATAATAATACGCCTGCATCGGTCATCCTGAGTGGTCTTTAAAAAGTAAGAGAAGGAAATTAGTACAAAAGTGCAGCCTCCTGAATCCCCATTACCCATAGTTACTTTAATGCAACATTATTGTGTATAATGCTTTCCACTTCACAACAACAACAACAACCAAGCCTTTGAATTTCGCATAAAAAAATATTTCTTTGCACAACAAAACTGCAAGGTACCCTGAATGAATTTCGCAGATAAACTCGAAAGACATTGACCCACATCTAGTGTTATACTCCTATGCACTCTATAAGAGTATAAGCAATCACACTACAAGTTCTTTATTCTATCAAGCTAGCACCAGAGGTGCATGACGGGCTAAGCAGCTGCTGAACATAAATAACTAACGCTATTTACTGAGGCTCGATAGTTAAGATATTAGCATACTTTACCATTAAACAAAAAGAATTAGATAACATGTTGGCATATTGTTTAAATAAATATGATAAGTCAGCACCATATTTTACAACATTAGTAAACATCTATCAAACATGCAGTTAAGCACCTAAAGTGAAAAAATCCCTTCGAAAAAATCAATGAGCTAATATAACCAAGAGCAAAGAAGAAAAATCAACAATTACGGAAAGCGCGCCTATTTGCTGTCATGCATAATGCCGCTGCTTGGACTGACACCTGTAACATGAGAGTACACTCAATAAGCTCCAACCAACACGGAACTTGTGAGAAATACCCAGAACATCTTATCAATATCTTCAGGCATTCAGAGGAATTTAACTGTCAATTTGTGGTAGCAAAACCAGCTACAATTATCCAAGAAAACCTACCAGGCTACCATTTCATAGATGTAATAGTTCAACGAAACATGTTCGAAGTGTACAACATTAAAGTTTACATCATTGCATAATTATCCCTCCAAAACCAGCAAGGCATGACTTCAAATTTAAGGACTTCTGGAAATACAGTTCATTAGTTACTTGAAGTCCAATAATGTAACTATCATTTGTGCCCACAGGTAATAATTACTTCAAGTTCATTAGGATAACTTCGTCACCTTCAAGTAGTCCACCTTTATTAGTGACCCACAGAAGGCGATAAGATACCTGTCTTCGGAAGGCACTAGCTTGCGGTTCACGCCCTATAGGAAATCCTAATGACAGTGGGCACCTGGTTGTTCAGAGTAACAACAACAACAACAACAACAACAACCAAGCCTTTCAGTCCCAAACAAGTTGTTCAGAGTAACATGTTAGTTAATTTTTAAGAAGTCCGAGCCTTCAAGGTTTGTACCACCAGTACCAGAAAAGACTTTCCTCACAGCAGTATGGACTGGCACACAAATGATACAAGTGATAACTAAACTGGGATATAAATAATATGCATTCATATAGACTGAAACTGGCTTTGGTGCACTGTCACCTGACTCAACTAGTCTATCCAAGAAAGAAAGCTAGTATATTTTTGTTACCTGAACCGCAGTTGCTATCGGCCTTACAGTGTTGTCAATTACATCAATCATCACACTCCTGGCCAGAAGACGGAGACGCATGTGACCAATTCATAAGCATTGTCCAGTGTACGCCTTCTGGTTGGTGTGATATGCTTATAAGTTGTGATCTAACTCCTAAGGATAGCCAGACAGGGTAAATTACAGTTGAGGTAGAAAGGCCGTGCTCCGGCCTGTAGTCTTCTGGACCCTGCTCTCATTCATGGCACGTCTGATCTCTGTGGCCTCAGCTATCCGTCCGGCAGAGGTGTACATATCACTTAGCAAAATGTAATACCCACCTTCCTCTGGTTTTAGGTTACTTAGCTCCTGAACAGCCCGCTCTGCCATATTGATATCCCCATGTGTCCGACAAGCACCAAGTAGTGCACCCCAGACCACAGCATTGCTTGGAATCGGCATCTGCTCAATCATTTGGTATGCCTCCTCGAGTTTACTTGCCCGGCCAAGCATGTCCACCACACAGCCGTAGTGCTCGATAGTGAGCTGCACTTTGCCATAGTCCCCACGCTGCATTGCATTGAACATGGCACGCCCCTCCTCAACACAGCCCTTGTACGCACATGCCATAAGCACAGCGAGCAGTGTCGCCCCATCTGGCTTCACGGTGTTCCCTTCTGCCAACATCTGATGGAACACATCAATCGTGTTGTCCAGATCGCCGTGCGATGCGTATGCTGAGATGAGTGTATTCCAAGATGCCAAACTCTTCACCATCATCCCGTCAAACAAAACTCGTGCTTCAGGGAGGCACCCGCACTTAGCGTACATGTCCATGAGTGCATTGCGAAGTGACACCATCCATCCAAAACCATGGGAATCAATGAGCCTCCGCGCACGCTCCCCAGTTGCAAGGTCGCCGAGTGTGGTACACGCGGACACAATACTCACCATGGTAACCTCGTCTGGCTGCATTGGCATTGCATCAAACAATGCCAAGGCCTCCCGTGGCATGCAAGCCTTAGCATATGCAGAAATCATCGCAGTCCAAGAAACGACATCCTGGCAAGGCATCTGGTCGAACACAACGCGCGCAGCATCCAAATCATTGGCTTTGAGGTGTGCAGTGAGTAGCCCTGAGAAGGAGACCACGTCCCGAACCGGAATTTCTTCAAACACCCTGCAGGCGTCGTCGACAGACACCCGGCACGCATAGGCGTGAAGTAGCGCATTGTGTACGTGCGTGTGCGCGCTGAGCTTCCCGAGGCAGCCGTGCTTGATCGCTTGGGCGTGGAGGTCGGAAGGTAGCCGCCGGCGCGAAGGGCAGCGAGAGCAGGACTTCAGGATGAAGGTGAAGGTGAAGGCGTCAGGCGCGGCGCCAGCGCGGCGCATCACGGTGAAGAGCTCGATGGCGTCGCTGGGCGAGGATGAAGCGGCGAGGCCGCGCATGAGGGTGTTGTAGAAGAAGGTGGGGTGGGAGGACGCCGACGAAATGAACGGGAGGTGGGTGGAGAGGATCGCGGCGGCCTGGCGGAGGTCCCCGGCGGGGGAGACGGCGGCGAACCGAAGGAGCTTGGCGAGCGCCGCGACGGCGTCGGCAGCCGGGAGGAGGTGGCGGCGTCGTAAGAGAGCGCCGTGAAGGAGGCGCAGGTTGCGCTTCGTGGAGCACCGGCCTGAGAGCGCCACTAGATCCCCGTTCTCCGGCGAGATGGACGTTGATGGCGACGGCGGTGGCATCGCGGCGTGTCTAGTTTAGCTGCGTGCCATATGTTCGTCCGCCGGAGCCCGAGCTGGCTGCTGGGAGCCTAGAATGCGCTTGAACGAAAATTCTCCGTCATATGTTGCAAGTTCAGCTAGAAGCTAGCAAAAGGACAAGATCCAAAACAAACTTAAACAACAGAAAATACAGCACGTAATAGAAATTGAGAACATTTAGAATAAAAAGCAGAATTTGAAATTTGGTATCCCAAAAAACATAAAAAAAGGAAATTGAATTTTCAATTGTTTCTCGCATATTGCTTTGGTGGAGAGACTGCATTTCTTTTATTGAGTGCTTTCTTTCAGTAAGGCTAAAAATGTCAATTATGTATTATCGTGGCATGACAGATGGCACAATGTTCCCTTAATAAGACACTTTTCCCTGCCTAGCTCACTTTGCAGTCACCCAAATTTAAGTTTGCATATATGTAAATTTGGATTTTTATCATTTGAAATATTAATCTCATTGTTGGTGTCTCACCCCTTGCTCCGTTTATTTGCCAATGACAAATGCATTACTAGATATCATGCCTACCCATCTTTTACGGCTGAACAATGCAAGGAGCTATCTGCTATCTTGTTTACCAAGGAAGATATCAATGAGAGAGATATATGGTCCTTCCAATGGGAAGTGTAAAATATTCCACCAAGAAGGTATATAATGTCATTATTGATGCATCTAGTGCACCCTTACCATTCAAATGGATCTGATAAACATGTAACCTCTCCGGGCAAATTTTTTTTTTTTGAAGAATACTAAGAGCATCTCTAGCAGACATCTTAAAAATTCTACCCTTTAAAACACGTATAAAGGCCACCTGAAAACGTGTGTATAATCCGGATCGAGCCACATCAGAATAGGTACCATAAAGTTGAACCGCAAATTAAAAATCACAACTTAGGGCCCACTAATTTTCTTCCCCAAATACACGTGCATGCCCAAAGATCCTCCCTCCCCCCACCCCCCCTCCGGCAGGTCAACTGCGCCCCACTTCCCCAAAATGTTCATGTGATATATAGCGATGTCATCGCAAACAAATGTCATCTTTATACACTTCACAAATCGTTATTTGATTTGTGTTTACAAAAAATTCTAACCAATAATACTTTACATATTGAAATATCTGAAAATATTATACTCCCTTCGTCCGGTAAAGGATGTGATGGGATTCGTAGCATAGAAAACAAAAAATTTCCTACCGCAAGAACGAATAACAAGCCAAGATCTAATATAGTAGATGGTAGCAACGAGAAGATCATGAGACTAACCCTTGAAGATTTCCAAAGGCTAACGAGATTAGATCCCGTGGTGGATGTAGTCGATCACTTGCCGCTTGCAAAAGCGCGTAGAAGATCTTGACGGTGCCACAGTCGGGCAGCACCTCCGTACTCGGTCACACGTTCGGTGTTGATGACGACGTCCTTCTCCCCGTTCCAGTGGGCAGCGGAAGTAGTAGATCCTCCTCGGAATCCCGGCAGCACGACGGCGTGGTGGCGGTGGTGGTGGAGAACTCCGGCAGGGCTTCGCCTATGCGCTGCGGGAGTATTATGTGGAGGAGGAGAGGCTAGGGTTTGGGGAGAGGGGGGCTTGGGCGCCGGCCTCAAGGGGTGCGGCCAAGGTGGAGGCTTGAGTGGTCGGCCCCCTCCCCTTGCTCCTTGATGGCGTGTATTTCACACGTTCGTTGGGCAACCCCAAGAGGAAGGTATGATGCGCACAGCAGCAAGTTTTCCCTCAGAAAGAAACCAAGATTTATCGAACCAGGAGGAGCCAAGAAGCACGTTGAAGGTTGATGGCGGCGGGATGTAGTGCGGCGCAACACCGGAGATTCCGGCGCCAACGTGGAACCTGCACAACACAACCAAAGTACTTTGCCCCAACGAAACAGTGAGGTTGTCAATCTCACCGGCTTGCTGTAACAAAGGATTAACCGTATTGTGTGGAAGATGATTGTTTGCAGATAAAATAGTAAAAACAAGTATTGCAGTAGATTTGTATTTCAGTAAAGAGAATTGGACCGGGGTCCACAGTTCACTAGAGGTGTCTCTCCCATAAGATAAAAGCATGTTGGGTGAACAAATTACAGTCGGGCAATTGACAAATAGAGAGGGCATAACAATGCACATACATGACATGATAAGTATAGTGAGATTTAATTGGGCATTACGACAAAGTACATAGACCGCCATCCAACTCGCATCTATGCCTAAAAAGTCCACCTTCGAGGTTATCATCCGAACCCCTCCGAGTATTAAGTTGCAAAACAACGAGACAATTGCATTAAGTATGGTGCGTAATGTAATCAACAACTACATCCTCGGACATAGCGCCAATGTTTTATCCCTAGTGGCAACAACACAACACAACCTTAGGGGTTTCGTCACTCCACCAGGTGTCAATGCGGGCATGAACCCACTATCGAGCATAAGTACTCCCTCTTGGAGTTAAAAGTAAAAACTTGGCCGAGCCTCTACTAGAAACGGAGAGCATGCAAGATCATAAACAACACATGTATAATAACTTGATAATTAACATGACATAGTATTCTCTATCCATCGGATCCCGACAAACACAACATATAGAATTACAGATAGATGATCTTGATCATGTTAGGCAGCTCACAAGATCCAACAATGAAGCATAATGAGGAGAAGACAACCATCTAGCTACTGCTATGGACCCATAGTCCAGGGGTAAACTACTCACTCATCACTCCGGAGGCGACCATGGCGGTGTAGAGTCCTCCGGGAGATGAATCCCCTCTTCGGCAGGGTGCCGGAGGCGATCTCCTGGATCCCCCGAGATGGGATCGGCGGCAACGGCGTCTCAGTAAGGTTTTCCGTATCGTGGCTCTCGGTACTGGGGGTTTCGTCACGGAGGCTATTTGTAGGCGGAAGGGTAGGTCAAGAGGCGGCACGAGGGCCCCACACCACAGGGTCGCGCAGCCAAGGGGGGGGCCCGCGCCGCCCTAGGGTGTGGCCCCTCTTCGTCTCTCCTTCGGACTTCTGGAAGCTTCGTGGAAAAATAGGCCCCTGGGCTTTGATTTCGTCCAATTCCGAGAATATTTCCTTACTAGGATTTCTGAAACCAAAAATAGCGAGAAAACGACAGCGGCACTTCGGCATCTTGTTAATAGGTTAGTTCCGAGAAAATGCACGAATATGACATAAAGTGTGCATAAAACATGTAGATAACATCAATAATGTGGCATGGAACATAAGAAATTATCGATACGTCGGAGACGTATCAGCATCCCCAAGCTTAGTTCTGCTCGTCCCGAGCGGGTAAAACGATAACACGGATAATTTACGGAGTGACATGCCATCATAATCTTGATCATACTATTTGTAGAGCATATGTAGTGAATGCAGCGATCAAAACAATGTGTATGACATGAGTAAACAAGTGAATCATAAAGCAAAGACTTTTCATGAATAGCACTTCAAGACAAACATCAATAAGTCTTGCATAAGAGTTAACTCATAAAGCAATAATTCAAAGTAAAGGTATTGAAGCAACACAAAAGAAGATTAAGTTTCAGCGGTTGCTTTCAACTTGTAACATGTATATCTCATGGATATTGTCAACATAGAGTAATATAATAAGTGCAATAAGCAAGTATGTAGGAATCAATGCACGAGTTCACACAAGTGTTTGCTTCTTGAGGTGGAGAGAAATAGGTGAAGCTGACTCAACATTGAAAGTAAAAGAATGGTCCTCATAGAGGAAAAGCATCGATTGCTATATTTGTGCTAGAGCTTTGATTTTGAAAACATGAAACAATTTTGTCAACGGTAGTAATAAAGCATATGCATCATGTAAATTATATCTTATAAGTTGCAAGCCTCATGCATAGTGTACCAATAGTGCCCGCACCTTGTCCTAATTAGCTTGGACTACCTGGATTATCACCGCAATACATATGCTTTAACCAAGTTTCACAAAGGGGTACCTCTATGCCGCCTGTACAAAGGTCTAAGGAGAAAGCTCGCATTTGGATTTCTCGCTTTTGATTATTCTTAACTTAGACATCCATACCGGGACAACATAGACAACAGATAATGGACTCCTCTTTTAATGCTTTAAGCATTTGACAACAATTAATTCTTTTCTCATTAGAGATTTGAGGATGTTTGTCCAAAACTGAAACTTCCACCATGGATCATGGCTTTAGTTAGCGGCCCAATGTTCTTCTCTCACAATATGCATGCTCAAACCATTCAACTCGAGTGTAGATCGCCCTTACTTCGGACAAGACGAACATGCATAGCAACTCACATGAAATTCAACAATGAGTTGATGGCGTTCCCCGATAAACATGGTTATCGCACAACAAGCAACTTAATAAGAGATAAAGTGCATAATTACATATTCAATACCACAATAGTTTTTAAGCTATTTGTCCCATGAGCTATATATTGCAAAGGTGAATGATGGAATTTTAAAGGTAGCACTCAAGCAATTTACTTTGGAATGGCGGGAAAATACCATGTAGTATAGGTAGGTATGGTGGACACAAATGGCATAGTGGTTGGCTCAAGTATTTTGGATGCATGAGAAGTATTCCCTCTCGATACAAGGTTTAGGCTAGCAAGGCTTATTTGAAACAAACACAAGGATGAACCGGTGCAGCAAAACTCACATAAAAGACATATTAAAAACATTATAAGACTCTACACCGTCTTCCTTGTTGTTCAAACTCAATACTAGAAATTATCTAGACCTTAGAGAAACCAAATATGCAAACCAAATTTTAGCATGCTCTATGTATTTATTCATTAATGGGTGCAAAGCATATGATGCAAGAGCTTAAACACGAGCACAACAATTGCCAAGTATCACATTACCCAAGACATTTATAGCAATTACTACATGTATCATTTTCCAATTCCAACCATATAACAATTTAACGAAGGAGAAACTTCGCCATGAATACTATGAGTAGAAACCAAGGACATACTTGTCCATATGCTACAGCGGAGCGTGTATCTCTCCCATAAAGTGAATGCTAGGATCCATTTTATTCAAACAAAACAAAAAACAAAAACAAACCGACGCTCCAAGAAAAAGCACATAAGATGTGATGGAATAAAAATATAGTTTCGGGGGAGGAACTGATAATGTTGTCGATGAAGAAGGGGATGCCTTGGGCATCCCCAAGCTTAGACGCTTGAGTCTTCTTGATATATGCAGGGGTGAACCACCGGGTGCATCCCCAAGCTTAGAGCTTTCACTCTCCTTAATCATGTTGCATCATACTCCTCTCTTGATCCTTGAAAACTTCCTCCACACCAAACTCGAAACAACTCATTAGAGGGTTAGTGCACAATATAAATTGACATATTCAGAGGTGACACAATCATTCTTAACACTTCTGGACATTGCATAATGCTACTGGACATTAGTGGATCAAAGAAATTCATCCAACATAGCGAAAGAGGTAATGCGAAATAAAAGGCAGAATCTGTCAAAACAGAACAGTTCGTATTGACGAATTTTAAAATGGCACCAGACTTGCTCAAATGAAAATGCTCAAATTGAATGAAAGTTGCGTACATATCTGAGGATCACTCACGTAAATTGGCATAATTTTCTGAGTTACCTACAGAGAATTAGACCCAGATTCGTGACAGCAAAGAAATCTGTTTCTGCGCGAGTAATCCAAATCTAGTACTTACTTTTCTATCAACGGCTTAACTTGGCACAACAAAACACAAAACTAAGATAAGGAGAGGTTGCTACAGTATTAAACAACTTCCAAGACACAAAATAAAAACAAAGTACTGTAGGTAAAAACATGGGTTGTCTCCCATAAGCGCTTTTCTTTAACGCCTTTCAGCTAGGCGCGAAAGTGTGTATCAAGTAACATCGAGAGATGAAGCATCAACATCATAATTTGTTCTAATAATAGAATCATAAGGTACCTTTATTCTCTTTCTAGGGAAGTGTTCCATACCTTTCTTGAGAGGAAATTGATATTTTATATTACCTTCTCTCATATCAATAATAGCACCAACAGTTCGAAGAAAAGGTCTTCCCAATATAATGGGACAAGATGCATTGCATTCAATATCCAAGACAACAAAATCAACGGGAACAAGATTATTGTTAACGGTAATGCGAACATTATCAACTTTACCCAAAGGTTTCTTTGTAGAATGATCAGCAAGATTAACATCCAAATAACAATTTTTCAGCGGTGGCAAGTCAAGCATATTATAAATTTTCTTAGGCATAACAGAAATACTTGCACCAAGATCACATAAAGCATTACAATCAAAATCTTTAACCTTCATCTTAATGATGGGCTCCCAACCATCCTCTAGCTTTTTAGAAATAGAGGCTTCACGCTCTAGTTTCTCTTCTCTAGCTTTTATGAGAGCATTTGTAATATGATGCGTGAAAGCCAAATTTATAGCACTAGCATTAGGACTTTTAGCAAGTTTTTGCAAGAACTTTATAACTTCAGAGATGTGGCAATCATCAAAATTCAAACCATTATAATCTAAAGCAATGGGATCATCATCCCCAATGTTGGAAAAAATTTCAACGAGCTTTATCACGAGGCGGTTTCAGCAGTTTTAGCGGTTTCGAGCGGTTTTCGCGCTTTGCATTAGAAGTGGAAACATTGCTAACACCAATTCTTTTATTAGTATGAGTAGGAGGTGCAGCAACATGTGTAGCATTAGCATTACTAGTGGTGGTAATAGTCCAAACTTTAGCTATATTCTTCTCTTTAGCTAGTTTTTCATTTTCTTC
>NC_061510.1:46921521-46940809 GCF_022539505.1 Lolium rigidum | reverse complement strand
ACTTGAAGATATATATATAAGAAGAAATACGTGAATCGGCCTTACATGCAAAGTTTGGGCTAGTTTGCCCTTGTATCTGTAACATATTAGATTACGTGTCGATTTGGAGTTTAGAGTTTTACCCGTGCACGGTTAGGTGCACGCCTGGATTAGAAAGTCCCCTGGACTATAAATATGTATCTAGGGTTTATGGAATAAACAACAACCAACGTTCAACACAAACAAATCTCGGCGCATCGCCAACTCCTTCGTCTCGAGGGTTTCTCCGGTAAGCACCATGTCTGCCTAGATCGCATCTTGCGATCTAGGCAGCACAAGCTACCCACGTTGTTCATGCGTTGCTCGTGCTGAAGCCTTTTTGATGGCGAGCAACGTAGTTATCTTAGATGTGTTAGGGTTAGCATTGTTCTTCGTATCATATGCTGTCGTAGTGCAACCCTTATGCATCTAGCCGCCCTTACACCTATCTCAGGTGTAGGGGCGGCACCCGCTTGATCATAGTTTAGTAGATCCGATCCGTTCACGGTTGCTCCTTGTTCTGCAAGGATTAGTTTAATATCCGCAATAGTTAGGCCTTACAAAGGGTTGGAGGATCCGGCGGCGTGTAGGGTGTAGTTTGCTAGCCCTAGGCAGGGATGTTCGGGATCAACCTCGTGTTGGTTTTTAGGCCCTGTCTAGGATCGGCTTACGATCACCGTACTGCGAGCGCGAGGCCCAATCGTGAGTAGGATGATCCGATTATGCGGTGAAAACCCTAAATCGTCATAGATCGCATTAGCTTTATCTTGATCAAGCAGGACCACCATATATTCGGACACCTTGTACGAATCATGGGTGGATCGGCTCTTTGAGCCGATTCACGGGATAACCTCGAGAGCCGATCGAGGCTCGTATTTAACGTTTACGAGTATGCCATGCGGAAATAAGCGAGGCATCATCCAACACCTTCCCGACCGGGTATAGGTCGGGTGGCACGCCCTTGCGATAGCATCGGACGTGTGACCGGGAGGGCTTTGCGGGCCGTCGCTCCGAGGGACCGGGGCCGGCCGCGCAGCCCTAGTTGTTCCCGGCTCTACCGTGTTGCCGGTCGCTGCCCGCCGGTGGGTTTCGACCGCAACACATTCTCGGCACGCCCGGTGGGACCATCTTCGACATCCACCGCATCGCCATCTACATCCGAGATGGCGGAAAGCACTCCGGTCAAGTACGAGGATCCGGTCGACGAGCTCAAGAAGAAGCATGACGAAATCAAGGCAGTCCTCGAAGCCGAACTCATCGGCTCTTTCCACAGAACCCGCTCCCATGGCGTCAGGTGGAAGGGGTTCTCACCTGAAGGCGCACTCGATGGAGTGGACCTGTCCGCCCCGTCAGAAGAACGCACCTGGTCGCTGCGTCAGGAGATCAACTACATGGTGGCTCATTCGCTGCACCGCCACTCTGAGAGCCCGGTGAACACTTTGGAGCGCGTCGCTCCGCGCGTGATCCGGAAATCATGAGCCATCGGTATTCTCCGACGGGACCAGCTCGGGGACTTACAAAGGAGAGATGCCACTCCAGGTCCCATCCACCGCTGCCGTTCGCATGGGCGGCACCGGAAGATGCTCGAACTCATCGGCATACGTCGTCTACAAGATTGGTGGTGATCCTAGTGACTACCAATTCCTACCGAGGCGCCCAAGGAGATCCCGCACGGATACGCGTGCGCATACATACTGCATCGTGCACTCGGGCACTCTCGAACCAGGTTGCAACAGCAGGGGCCTCGGAACAACAGGGGAACGTCGGGAGCAGATCTTGAGAAGCAAACGTGGTTAGCTAAGTACACCACTCCGACAAACCTCCGAGCCCAACTCCCTGCAGGTTGGCTCAGAACCTGGAAAAGCAAGCATGGCTGGCTAAGTATGCCACCCCGGCGAATCTTCGGTGGTTCGCACACCTTCGGCCATCACCGCGGATCAGATTTGTACAATTCTCGAAAGATCAGTTCGGCATGATGCCGAAAAGGAAGACGTTCGGCTACACCAAGCCGTACCCCAACGATTACGAATTGATCCCGCTTACCACCCAAATATCGGCTCCCGGACTTCACAAAGTTTAGTGGATCGGATGGTTCCAGCTCCATCGAGCATGTGAGCCGATATTTGGCACAGCTCGGGCACGATCTCGGCATCGGACGAGTTGCGTGTGAGGTTCTTCGCACGACCCCTCACAGATCGGCTTTCGGGTGGTACACATCGCTGCCACCGAACTCCATCCGGACTTGGAAGCAGCTTGGAAGAGCAGTTCCATGAGCAGTATCACTCGAGAGGCTTCCGAGGCCGGCATTGCCGATCTAGCACAAGTACGACGAAGCGCGGGGAGACGGTGTCGAATACATCCAGCGCTCCAGGACCATTAGGAACCGATGCTTTCGGTTCACGTAAGTGAAAAGAAGCGACCGAGTTGGCGGTGGTGGGTCTCTCATCATCGATCAGGACGTGGCCTCCCAAGCGGACTACCCTTCATTGGCGCACATGGTGCGGATGTCGTCGGCATATGAACAGCGCCACCCGCATGTTTACCGGGACAAATTCAAGCGTGCGGTGGCCCTGGTTGAGGCGGACGAGGATGAAGGTCGCTGCGGGAGAGCGAGAGGTAGCAGTGGCTGAATGGACTCGAGCGGCGAGCCCCGTGTCCTCGCAAATGGGTGAAGCCACAAGGCCCTCCAAAAGGGTTCGACTTCGACGTGACCAAAACTGAGCAGATCTTCGATCTCTTACTCACGGAGAAGCATATAAAGGTACCCGAAGGCCACAAGATCCCCACGGTGCAAGAGCTGAACGGAAAGCCATACCGCAAGTGGCATAACACGTTCACCCACACCACTAACGACTGCAGGGTGTGCGGCAGCAGATCCAAATGGCGATAGAAAATGGACGGCTAATTTTCAACCGAGTACGCCATGAAAGTCGACACACACCCTTCCCCGCCGTTAATATGGTGGAGTATACTTACCCGAAGGTTGCCGGCCCAGGATCCTCGTTCAGCATCAACATGGTAGGACCTGGGCACCACTCGGCAAAGATGGAGACGAGGGCGGCTGCTCTCGTAGCAAGGACACGAGGAGGCCGCTCCACGCGATCGGCTCCGTCATGATGGCAAGCGCTACGTCACGGAGGGAGAAGTGAAGAACATAAGATATCAGCGACCTCTCTCCGATCACCTCCTCAACAAGTATGTGAGTCGAGTATGACCAACGCCGACGATCCGGCGATGAGGATGAAAGAGATCGTCCGGCTAGAGAAGCCGAAGACATCGTCGGCACGATCGCGATGAGGAGGAGCACGAGCGCCGTGCCAAGGAAGAGTCGGGGAGCGAGACGACGAGGACGAGGCATCGGGGCTGTCCCTTCTTGACTACTTGCTGGGATTCGAGGAATGAGCCGATTGCCCACATCGGCAATTGCCCGAGAATGCAACCGAGAAGAAGAAGGAGACAGCCAACGTGTCCGTGTTCAAGCGCCTAGGGCCTCTCCGCCACAAAGCAAACGCGCTGAGTCCCCTCGGTTGGAAGATCTCGAGGATTCGAAGACGAGGGAGAAGAAAAGACAGGTACCACCGGCCAAGGTGGTGCCCTGATGGACTCAGCCGTTCCCAAAAGCGCAGGGTTCAGCGATTGCGCGGCCTGGAGGAAGCTGAAAGATTATACCTGCACACGTTGAGGAAGGCACGGCCTGATCTGGCCGCCAAAATTCAGCGAACCCTGGACGAAGAAGGTCGGCCACAAAGAAAAGAGTGGCGCCCCAAGCAAAGGAAAGCCGATGATGAGACATCGGCTGGCACAAACATGGTGCTCGTCCTCCCGAGCGAAGCTTAGTGCTCCATGATCACACGATGCACTCGAGGTGGACGACGGCAAGCGCACCAACATGATAAAGTCGGAGATTGGGCTGGTTTTATCCACCGGCCCGACCGAGTAGCAAAAGCAAATCAATGAGCGGACGTGGCGAGGCTGATCCTTGTGATCGGCCCCAAAAAATTTGTGGAGGGACATTGCAAAACCTTCATCGAACAAGCAACGAGGAGGCCGATTCCGAGCAATCGGCCAAAATTATCCTCACCATCCATTACGCTCGGGTTCAACGTTTGATCCAGCGGGGAATACCTAAAGAGCCGACACCATCAATTCTCTTGACAGAATCGGCTCGGGGGGGCACCTAGGTGGATAAAACAGGAGGATACGAAGTAGGAGTATCAAGTATGGGGGCCGATACATAAATCGGCCGTAAAAGTTCAAATTTTTTTAAGCACAACCGATGCAGCAGACATCGTCTTAAGGTTAAGGATGCATGGCCATCAACTCAAGAGGTGATTCGATGGAGCAGGAAGTGGGCCACGAAGAGAGACTCGATGGACCAATGCCAATGCCAAGAGCAGCATGGACGTGCGGATCGAGTTAAGGATGGATTGCATCAGATCCGCCAAAGGAAAGGAGCCGATCCGACCGACAAGGCGCAAGAAGTAGACTCGAAGAAGCTCGGGGGCAGCTCACCCCGAAGGTTCTCTCGCTGCGGGGAGCCGATGTTGTTGAAATCGGCTGGCTACGTCATGATTTGAGGCCAATGGCGGCACATTTGGCTGATTCGCCTTGATTAAGGCTCGGGGGCAGCTCGCTCTGAAGGTCGTTGCCTGGGAGCCGATTTGGTTGGAACGGCTAGCCTGCGTCGCAAGCGGTCCGAAGAGTGGTGTTTTGTTACGGAGTATCAGTTTTAGCATCCAAGGCGTTTCCCGGGGCTCTCTTAAGGCATCAGCACATTTACGAGTGGCGTTTGATGTAATCAAAGTACCCTTACGGCATAAGTGATTTACATGATCTCATGGTCGAAGGACTAGGTAACTATGTATCGAAAGCTTATAGCAAATGAACTTAATGACGTGATCTTATGCTACACTTATTTGGGTGTGTCCATTATATCATTCACATAATGACATAACCTTGTTATTAATAACATCCAATGTTCATGATCATGAAACTATGATCATCTATTAATCAACAAGCTAGTTATACAAGAGGCTTACTAGGGACTCCTTGTTGTTTACATAACACACATGTATCAATGTTTCGGTTAATACAATTATAGCATGGTATGCAAACATTTATCATAAACACAAATATATATTATAATAACCACTTTATTATTACCTCTTGGGCATATCTCCAACAGGATGATCCGTCGCATCCTTTTTCAGATGAAGGAGGTGCAAAAGATTGTTTTGACTTTGTGATAGCTAAATTGGCCGTCACGACTTGAAAGAAACTCAACAAGTAACTTGTCCATATAACCAACAAGTCTATGTATCATGACAACTACAATATTTTTGTTGTGACGCTAGCAAACATCTATATGCATTGTGAAAAGAAACCATGTATCGAATAAGTAAAGAGAACTAGTACCAAAGACAAAAAAAAAATGGGCATAGAGCAAGTAGCTAGCAGTCTTTGTTCCATCATAGCGCAAGAGGAGAGGTAATGTTGACATTTTTGAAGACATTTAACCTGCACTTGGCACTGGGTTAGAAAGATACGATTGTGAAAAAATAGCAATTTGATAACCCTTAGGTGACATATTGGCTTTTGGCACACCGTGGCTCCTCTAAGGGCATGGCCAATGCTCCAACATGGACTATATGGTTCCACGTTGGAGAAGCAAGCGCGTTGGAGGAGAGATGAAAAAGATGGCCGCCTGCAGATCAAGGCTACTTCCGGCAGACGGTCCCGCTTCCTTGTCAAAAAATTAGTTGAGAAAGGCAAAGAAAAAATAAACACATGAAGAGAGTGAGATCGGCTGAGATGAGAACCCTTCTCATTGGGTTTATGATGCTCAGTTAGCCGCCATGATCCGGGTCTCCTCGTAAATAGCGCGAGCTCTACTTCAATTTGCTTCAGCTATATATACTTACTTGGCTCTTGGTCTTATCAATGTCAACCTTCCTTTTTGTAGTTCAAGGTAGTTGCTTATTTGTTCTTCTTTTTCCTAGCGTTTCCACTCTTGCTTCTTCTCGAAACTTCACGTTTTGCACCTAGCTTGAAGTTGGTCCTTCCCCTTGGCCTTTCTCACCTGAGTTGTGGTCATCAAGTTTCTTTCCTTGAGATGAATCATGGCCGCGACTTTTTCTGTGAGAGAGGCATAAAGACCTTTTCACTTGGGACATTCTTTTTTCTCCTTCCAAAAATTGAGTCAAGGTAAAATGTTCAACACCATGTTCAGCCTTATAGAAATAGAAAGCATGAAACACTTGTACATATAGTGGAAAGAAATAAGATACATTCACATATATAGAAAATATATGTTGGGGAACACATATAGGAAACAATATGCGAGAGAGGAGGCAACAAATCATACCCTCGTAGATTGATCTAGGCTCCTCTCCAGGAACAAGCATTATATTAGCTTTATTATTGTAATTAAGCACCCAATTAAGTACGTGGACGGTTATTATTTTAGCGGCTAAACTACATGCATGCCCTATTGCCCGTCATCTTCAAAACCGTCAAATGCATGCATCTTGGCATCAATCTTGTTCATATCATTTTCCAGACCCATGGCGGTTCATTTGTCTTCCTTTGGTTCGTCTTCTCCCTCACTCACGCCCATGCCCCTCTCGCTCCCCTCTCCAAAGAGGATAAGAAGAAGAAGGAGAGGGGGCTAACATCCATGGAAGTGTTCTACCACGATTAAACATGTGAATACTTTTAGAATTCAAGATAAGTAATTTAAGGCACAATTCGGTTCATTATGTCTAGGTATGCAATGATCCAACATCAAGATGTCAAACATTTCGATAGCAATTTTGCTAGAAGTATCAGAATCACATTCAAGGGCATGCAATTCATCATGTTCGTGTATCGAGCCCTTTTCCCAGCTATCGCTATCAAGAAGTCCGCCAATCCCGAGAAGTACCTGTCCACCAATCAAACACTCATGACACCCTCCTCCAAGACACCCTCCAGCTAGCCCCCTCACCCAAACTAGCATCCCTCTTCCTCCTCAGCACCACGTGTCCCAGGTCCCTCGTTGTTGAAAAGTGTTGCACATAAATTCAGACAATACACATTCAGCTGGATACAAGGAACAGGGTATGACAATTAACTCTCAACAACATAAAAAGCAATAAATAGCACCATCAACTAACACAGTGCCAGAGCAAACTTGCCAAGAGCCCAAGACTATATTAATATTCAAGATTTATAGCAGAGTGCGGATGAGATGTCACATGCACATGCAGACAGATACACATCTAGGCAAAGAAGTCCCAATCCATCGATCAAGGAGCCAGAGGTACCTCAATCTAGCTAGCTACATCGACTAGAAAACACTTAGCCCGCACTATGAGATACATAGGACACATACGTGGGAGTGGGATAAGCTCTAGACGCAAACAGTCGATTGCGACCCGAAGGTCAATTTCGCGTCTGCGGCCGACGCAAACAGACGTGCGATCATCTTTTTGCGTCCGAAATACGTTGGGCCACTGAAGATGTTCTTATAAAAAAACCTATGAAAACAAAATATACATGGAACAAGTGGAAAAGTCCCAGTTGAACCTGGGTGCACGTGAACCCAGGTGGAAGAATGCATTTTCCAAATGTTAAAAAATTCTGAAATAAAAATAACGGGGTACGTATGCATGTTCCATGTGTGCGTAGAAAGTTTTCGCGGAGAAACCACTTTTTTATTTGAGAATCTAAAAAAGACAAAATACGTATATATACTGCTCTATATAGCCCTGCAAAATTTCACTTCTTTTGCCGAGGCAAAATAAAAGGTTTTTTCGTCACGAAACTCATGTCCAGGGCACATGGTCGAGATCACCTTTGCATTCAATTTATTTATGTTTCAATTTTTAAAACATGTTTTTACATCACAAACGTACTTTTAAAAAAGTGGGTTCACATACACCCAGGTTCTGAAAAGCCAGTCTCTGGAACAAGTCCAATAACTATGGAGTGCATATGTCATGTAGTGTAGTGTAGTGTAGTGTAGTCCACCTGGTGGTCTATCACTCAGCTAGGATAATCCCTTTCCCATGTCACCTCACCACCAGCAAGAGAAGCACGACCACCAACCAACCAACCAAAAGAAGCCAAACGCCCCTAGTCACCCAGTCCCCACAGCTAGGCTAACGAGATCGCAGCTCCCCACGGGCCCTCCCCGAGATCTTCTCGAACCTTTCGGAGCCGCCGCCGCCGCGACCTCAAATGCCGGCGGCGATCAGGAGGCGGCGCCGGCTGTGAGGCAGCGATGGCGAGGTCCAGGCCTAGGGTTTGGCTCGTGGCGGGCTGCGCGGCCCTGCTGCTGTGGGCCTCCGTCGCGCAGCTCGTCGCCGTAGGACGCCTCCTCGTCCTGTTCGGCCTCGCCGGCGGTGCGCCCGCGCCCTCGCCGCCGCCTTCATCGCTTCCGCCCCCGCCCCCAAGTGAGTGGTCTCCGGGTTATTTTGTTACTACTGGCTAGTTTTGATTCTAGTTTGTTTTAACAAGTTGTAAAGTTAGCGAATGGTAAATGATAGTAGTAGACATGTAAGTTGGATGCATCATTTCTTATTGCTGTCCTTCCACGGATTCATAGCAAGTTTGGGTCCCTGTCCCTGTCTCCAAGTCTGTGATCCACCGATTCACTGAGTAAGTTATAGCCATTTCTGGTGAAACACATAGCTGAGATTAGTGAAAGAGACAGTTCGCTCTTAAAGGCATGACAAATCATATGTTGATGCGCTAAATGATGATATCTGGAGAAAGAAATTAAGTGCGCTTTTAAGAAGTTGCTTTGAGATACCTGCTCAAGGGACTGTAAATGTTCTGTCGAGATATTACTATTTCAGTCAATCACCACCACCAGTAATATGTGGATGGATTATTTCCCCAGGAATCTACAAAAGCAATGGTTATCTGAAGATATCTTGCAACGGTGGTCTTAATCAGATGCGTTCGGAGGTCAGTCGTTTTTTGCTTACTACTGCTGTTCAATTTCAGATTTTCCGTATTAACTCCTTATTGTTTTGAACCTCTTGTGTTTCAGATATGTGACATGGTGGCAGTTGCACGTTTGCTAAACCTCACGATGGTTGTTCCAGAACTTGACAAGAGATCATTCTGGGCTGATCAGAGGTTCATTCCATTTTCTTCAAGAGGTGCTAGCTCTATGTATTAACAAGGTTGATATCTTATGCGACTAGTATTCTGTATGCTTTTCAGCAATTTTGGAGACATATTTGATGTGAGGCATTTCATTACCTCGTTAAGAGATGAAGTGCGCATTGTTAAACGACTGCCGAAGAAGTTCGGTCCAACGGATTCAAGCATTATACTTGAGATGCCACCTGTGAGTTGGTCAGATGAGAAATATTACTTGCATCAGGTTTGTCAACTTATCTGGGATCCACCCTCCCTTTCATGGTACATGCATTAGTATGTACTCTTCATAGTCTCTCAACTCATGCAGATCTTACCACTCTTCAGCAAATATAGAGTCATCCACTTTAACAAGACGGATGCTCGGTTAGCAAATAATGGCATCAGTACCGAGCTTCAACTGGTTAGGTGCCGTGTTAATTTTCATGCATTGAAGTTTACCCCCCAGATTGAAGCATTGGGGAATAAACTGGTACAGAAACTTGGAGTGAAGGGATCATTTGTGGCGTTGCATTTACGATATGAGATGGACATGCTGGCGTTTTCTGGTTGCAATCATGGTCTTAATCCTGAAGAAGCTGAGGAGCTCAAAAGAATGAGGTATACTTTTTGTTGTGCAGTCTTTCACCTAACATGAATACGTAGTAGCATTTTGGATATAGATTCAAGTAGTTCCTCACAGAAGAAGGAGATGATACTATATTGCTTCTTGACTTATCTACAAAGACTAGTACTATAACAACAATGACATAGATGTCGCATATATTAATTTGTCTACTGTGGTCCTGCATACGATTCTCATTTTGTATTGCTGGTGTCCAGATCTAGAGACATTTGCAACATCAGTGTATCAGTTTCAACGAATTGTGCATTTTCATGCATACATCCTTTCCTTTTTCATTATGGATACATGTCAATTGAATAAAACTGGAACTGCTCATCTGTCTTTAGGGTAGTCAAATTGGTTGAGTGCCAGCTTATCTTGTTTGTGCTGATTTTCTTGATAGCTGAAAAGTGATGCACACATTTTGAATCACCGGAATCTAACTTTTTTCTATCAATCAGATATGCTTATCCATGGTGGAGAGAAAAAGAAATTGATTCCAAAGCCAAGAGATCAGAAGGACTATGCCCACTTACGCCTGAGGAGACATCACTTGTTTTGAAAGCGCTGGGTTTTCAAAAGGATACTCTTGTATACATTGCTGCTGGTGAAATTTATGGGGGAGAAAAGAGATTGGAACCATTAAGGGCTGCTTTTCCGAAACTCGTAAGTGTCCAACATTCTTGTCAGTTAAATTTGTTTTTTTCATATTTTGTGGCGACAACTACAGTGAGATTTCCCAACATTGTATTTCAAGTGAGGTTTTTCCTCTGTCAGGCACACAACTTGTAGTTTCCTGACCTTCCCTGGCATATCCAGGATGTCATATTCCCTATACGGACCAAACATGCTAATATGAGCAATACTGATTACCTTTCAGGTAAGAAAAGAGATGCTGCTTGATTCAGAAGCTCTGCGCCAGTTTCAAAACCATTCTTCTCAGATGGCTGCTCTCGATTTCATTGTATCTACCTCTAGTGATGTTTTCCTTCCTACTTACGATGGTAACATGGCGAAACTTGTTGAAGGCCACAGAAGGTGTGTACAGCAAGATTTCGCCTTATGAGAGCAGCCACTCTTGTGCAAAACGATTAGTGGTTTACTCTTTAAAATAAATAAATAAGTAAACAAATAATATCACGTGCTTCTAACTATTTGGTTGCATTTTTATATTCAGGTTCCTGGGTTTCCGAAAAAGTGTGTTGTTAGACCGACGGAAACTAGTTGAACTTATAGACTTGTACAACAGCAAGACAATTTCTTGGGAGAATTTTACATCTTCTGTCCAGGAAGTTGATAGAGGCCGTGTAGTCCAACCATCCTGTCGGCGGAAACTCGACAACAAGCCAAAAGAAGAGGATTACTTCTACGCTAACCCCCACGAGTGCCTAGCCAATTCAAGCCAGTGCAGTTGAACTAAGGATACAGTTACTGTAAGGTGAGCACATTTGAAACCTCGCCGGTGCAAGTCACTGTTTGTGATGATCTACGGACTGAAGCCAGCAGCAAGCAGGCAGAGACCCCATGATCATTTAATCTATGTTACCAGTGTGCTGTTGTATAGGTAGTTTTTTCTTGTGCTATGTAATTGATTCATTTATTTCCCAGCTTGCCAAAATAGGGAGGCCTCGTGTAAATTTTGGCTTGTCAGTTTGTGCTCTTGTTCATTTGATGATTGATTCGTGATGATAGCCATATACAATTGCAACGGTGACCAATTCATAGCAATTTTGGTTTAATTGAGTGTTGTTATTTTTCTTGAATGCGGTACTTCCTATCAATATCCACACGAAGCTTTCTTTGCTCATTCCCAACTACGCAACAACACGCAGTCTATGTCATGGCTGAAGACAAGAAAAACAGATACAATTGATGGTGGTTTTACAGAACAGCTCTTTTTTTAGCACCTTGGTCTTGAGAAACTCGATCAAACTTTTACACAGGCTAGCAAATCCATCTCCAGCCTGGATGATGTCACTAGCGTACAAAGTTAAAACATGAAAACTCGAACGAGTTCGATAATTTTGGCAAAAGGACACAAAGCGCATCCACCCTGACCAAACTGACCACAGCAACCAGCGACAGAGGACAGCGAAGTTCACTGCAGGTTCTCCCCGTACAGCCAAAGTAGACCAGCCCATCGTAGTAAACTAGTAATAAGAGAATAATGAGACAAGTTGGAGTATGGGAAAGTACAGACTCCCGCAAGGTCGCGACATGGTGAGTAGGAGAGGGGCACTGAAGCATTTTAAAATCACCATTGAAAAACTAAGCTACACGCAAAATCACTGAAACATATTGCAATGGTGTGTACATTAGATGTCAAGAACGTCATGTGCATGTTTAAGAAACAGTAACGAGGCTAGTCTGTACCTCCGGTGTAGAAGCTCGTGTAGGGTATGGCTTTTCCGATGAATCTCTGTCCTACCTTTTTGCTTCGGCCTGAACTGAGCTCAAATGTGTACAACCCAGCCCCTGTACCCAGGAAGATGACACCAGCACCTTCGGCAAAACCAACCACCAAAACGTGGAAGAAGGCACACAGAGGGAGCAATGGTTGGAGCTCGATGACCCTGCGACGTGCCCATGTCGCGGCACCGTTAGCGTTAGGACCAGAAGCCTCCATTGACCAGAGGGAAAGTACAGACTCCCGCACGGTCGCGAACAGCAGCATGCATGCCGTCATCGGCCCCAGCGAGGACAATGTCCGGTTCGTCAAAGAATGGCGCGCGGATGACCGCTAGTTCTTGCGCACCCATGTCGTACGCCACTATCATGTTCGTCTTTCCACATGGGAGATATACCTTATTTCCAACGACGGCACTGTGCCTGAAGTGGTCGATATAGACCCTAAATTCCCTAATCGACTGCCAATGGAGATGGTGTCGCTCCATTCACCAGCCTCGGATGAGTAGACGGAGGCGAGGATCACCCAGGCCACGAGAAAAGCGCCCTCGCCAGTGTAGTCGCGGAGCACTGCGGCATTCCAGTAGTGCTTCACGGTCACGCCCGACCAATCGGGGCCGTGTGGAGCGGGAACACTCCATCGGTCGTGGGAGACGAGGTCGCAGACAGCGAAATCCCCGATCTCTCCGCTGCCGTGGTGGGTGCGGAAGAGGACGAGTCCGTGCCGGGAGTCGAGGGCGTGCCAGTCCTGGCGGTCGTGGCAGACAGGCGAGCGGAAGGATGCGGTTGTGGAGGTGAAGTGGGAGGCCAAGGGCTCCCAAGTGTTGTGGAGGAAGCCTAGCACGGGCGGCGCCCCGTGGAACGCGCGGTACTCGCGGCCGAAATCGGCGTCGGAGATGATGCCGCGCCAGGCCGTACACACGGCGGAGGAGCGGACGAGCGTCGCGGGGTCGTCCGGAGGGATGCGCAGGAAGATCTCGCGCATGGCGTCGTCGACCAGCACCGGCGGCGAGCCGTGGTCGAATTGCGGCGGGCTCATTGCGAGGGGGGATTGATGAGGCAGACAGGCACGCTTCGCCTTCGCCTTCGCCTTCGCGGGGTTGGTGCTTTTGCGGAGGGATTTTATTAGTGGCGAGTCCAGCGGGAGCCGCCGAGTGTGTTTTTTTTTTTTTTTTTTTGCATCTTGGCAGCTGACGCCAAATTATATCTTGCACCTTGAAATCTTTATTACTATTTGCGAGACCTTCCTTGGCATCGGCCCTCATTGGGGCCTATGGAAGAAGATATTCTTCGTCAAGTGCCACAACAGGGGCATCGGACCCTACGTTATCGGAGGGGTCGGCTTCGTTGTGCGGAAGGAGGTTAATTACTTCAACTTCCCGATGAGAAAATCCATCCAGGGCTGGAGGTCAAAATGGTTCTATCTCAGGGACCAGCCAACTTCGGGTCACCATTCCAATCTACCAGAGTTTAGGATGTTCTAGAGGCGACGCCGAAGACTTCTTGGCAGAACATCTTGACTTCCGAAGAAAATGTAGTAGCCAACAAATTATATGAAAAGTTCTTGGAGTTGAAAAATGCCAGCGGCCGAACAATGTCTGATACTGAAGTAGCTGCTTTGTTCTTGAGACGCCGCATCCAGCCGGTGATGTCCAGGGATCACCAGATGTGGTTGTACACTGGCGCCAAGGATGTGACCCGAATCAGTGTCGCGGATCTTTCGGATAAGGAACTCTTGGATGAAGTCAGATGCTTGACGTACTTCAGCCAGGAAGACACCATTTCCTTGGTAGCTGTTCAAGAGCCATACGAGTTTCGTCGTATTCCAGCCAAGGTTATTTTGCATTCTGCACTCGATATGATATTTGTAGCCAACGATTTTGTTTTGACTTTGATCTTATTTTGATTTGTCAGGCTTCAACTATCCCAAGGTGCTATCCTCCTGCACACGAGACTGGAATCGAGCCCGGGGATAATGAGCTCGTAGGAAATGTTGAAGAAAATGTCGAGGTGGCCGATGACAACGAAGCCACCAAAGATGAAGAAGAAAAAGAGGAAGAAGAAAATGATGATGAAGACGATGATGCTGGGGCCTTCATTGCCAAGCGCCGGAGGGCAACTATCGATGATTTGACCGATACAACGGAGTCGAGTCCTAGTGGCTGAAACAACGATGATGCTGATCGTGTTCCTTCTACTGATATAGCTCCCGAAGCGTCGACTGCTCAGCCACCCAAGAGGCCGTTAGGTGTCTTCGCCGCTGAGGACGAGCTGTTGTTTGAGTCGTAAGAACTTTTACTCATATGCCTTGTTGAATTTCTTAGCAATTTTCGCCCATGTTGTTGATACAATTGAATCTGTTTATGCAGTGACGAAGGGGAGATGGATCCTCCACCTTCGAAGAAGGCGAAGACCGGTTCTGAAAGGACGGTGACGGCGGGGCTGAAGTATCAGTTCTGCCAGAAGCATCATCGATCATTCCACCGCCGTTGAAGAGGACGCTGAAGAAGAAAGAAGATCCTTCAGCAACTTCTCCCAATCCTTCGACTCCAGAAGGGACGTAAGTGCCATTGCATTTTTCCTCTTGATGATGGTCTTTACCCGATTAGCCCCCTAGCCCACAGTTGGCTGCTTGCAGCCGAGTGTTGGCTTGATCGATATTCGAGTGCTTGAATGATACTTTGTTTTCTTTATTGCAGCCTATTCAAGCCGTGGTGGCTATGGTGATATATTTCTCACCTCAGTTCATCAAGCTTGAAACCGAGAATGCCCAGCTCCGAGAATCCGCCAAATCTTCAGCCGAGCAGCTTGAAAAGGCAAACATGCTGGCAACCGAAGCCCAGCAAGAAGCTGATAAACTGGAGAAGGAGTTGGGCCAGGTGAAGGCGAAGCTGGAGGAGGAGAAGAAGAAGAAGGCGGAGGCCCAGACCCAAGCAGAGGAGAAGGAGGGCAGCCTCCGTAAATCCATTGAGACTCTGCTGGGTGAGTTACTTCGACACCTTCGTATTCCTTTCATTTTGAACTAATTTAGCTCATTGCCCATGTATTTATGTGGTTCAAGCGCTGCCGATATGCCCGTTGACCGTGCAAATAAGCTTCAGATCGACTCCATGACCGAAGCCATCTCCTTCGCCGTGGACTCCAGCGAGCAAGTTCAAGGCGGTGCTTCAAAAGACCAAGGAAGCCCTATCGAAACTATTCACCCTGATTTTCCCGAAGTTGGACCAGAAGAAGATGAGCTTACAACCAAGTGCAAACACTCGACTATAGCCTCGGGGGCTACTCCCATCGGGAACGCTGGTCGCGCACCCGATGAAATATGAGAAAACAAGAGGATGACAAGACAAAAAATAAAAGTGCACAAGAGGAATTATCGACGTACATCTTCGAGTTACACATAACTCGTCATGTACTCCCATCAGGAGATCAAGATATTGTCATTAAACAACTCGGGGAAATTAGCAATTCCAGCAGCCGATAAAGGTACTCGACAATATATTCTCAGAGCGCGTCCGCCGCGGTAAAAATCTCTGAATGCCGTAATATTTTACGAAGGTAAGTCCCCAGGATCTAATCTATCATGTGCGCCATGGAATCGCACCCGAATACGCTCTACTACTTTATCCGTATCAACAGATACGAAAAAAAATCCTAGCGGACGCGTTAGGTACTCGATAAAACATATCTGGGATTCAATTCACGATAAGTCCTTTAGCGGCGCGTGTCGAATTACGCCAGTATCCCGAGTTCAAGTCCAGGGACTTGAGCTTGAAGTAGGTTTATGCGGGTTTACCACAAGAGCAATTAACTAGTACCTGATCCGTCAGATGAACGAGCCCCATCTACCAGCATCCCTGTACAAAATAGACGTTAAACATAAATACTCGACTCATTAGTATGTAAAGACACGATTTGATTCTACGTTGGAGATTTTGCTCGATTCTACGATTCAAACTAAATCTAGGGGGCTACTGACATAGACATTCCGAATGGGCCTGCTGAATAAGGTACCCGAGGATATTTGGAGGCCTACGACCCGAAGCTTTCAAGGCCCAGAAGCCCAGTAAATTTCAATATGGAAGATAGAGTTATTTTAGGGATTGAGAGTCATGTAATTGTACGGGAAGGACTTCGATAGTCTCCCGGAGTTTATAACTTGTACGATACGAAAGCCTCGGCTCCACCTCCTATATAAAAGGGAGCCGAGGGAGAAGGAAGGGATTGAATCCATTGTCAACATACACTCTAGTTTTCATAGGCGAGCACCTTTTCGGCTGAACCTTCGAGATCTACTTGCCCTCTACTTTCCGCGAAACCCAAGTCTACAATATGTAGGCATTGAGAAGTTAAACCCTTGTCACCATGTGAGTAGTCTATCATGATTGTGGCCATATTTGTAATTTCCTATGTGTTGGATATTTTGTTTTATTGGATGATCTATGAGATCTGAATCTTTATTATGTTCTTGATGTACTAATTGACGCATATTGTTACCCTGTTCTTTATTACTTGTTCTGATCAAACTTGTATGCAAGAGCATGTGTGGGGAATGGTTTGTATTAGATGGAGTAACATGATGGTAGTAATGTGTTGTAACAGCAAGCCTCATATCTACTATGGTCTTTAGCAATGCTTTTGTTACCTCACTAGGGATAAAGTGAATGCATGTGCTATATAATTCATAGTGACAACTATCTAAGAGGTCTTGTTTAATATAATATGCTTGATCTATTGTGATATGTTTTACTTAAGATAGCATATTTGTTGTTCAAACATCATATCAAAGTACCTAAAGCTATGCTATGTTAATTCTTAAATCTAGATTTCTTGGAGTGTATCCTTTCTTGTGGAAAATAAGTAAGATGTGTAGTATCATCTTTATGTTAGGACGTGATTCCCATATGAATGCTAATCAAGACACATAATAAAATCTCATCAGTATTTAGTTATCTATCGTGTTCTTAATGCTACCACGCCTTTACGAGAGAGTAGACAAGTAAACCCATAAACCCCGTCCACCTTTTATCATAATAAACAACTATTACTTGCTTTTACTAGACATCACATTTTAAACATTAGTTAATTTCGAAAATACAAAAATATCTTTACTTCTTGCAACTACAACCAAAACCCCAAAAACATACTCCCTATGATCCTAAAAAAGTGTCGGAAGTTTAATGCAACCATGTTTTACAATTACACCCTTCTAAAATATGAAAAATGTGGTAGATGGTCTACTCGTTGGTTAGCACGGGAACGGCGTGGCCCTGCCCACCCTTGCTCCGGCAACGCCGCTCTGGCAACCAGGAAGGCGGCACAGGCGCAAACCGCCTGCAGCGGTGGCGGCCTACGACCTCGGCCATGCCTGATTCGAGGCAGAGGAGGTGGCTCGATGCCGTTGCAGTGCTGACCGCGCCGTCGCCTCCATAGCCCTCGCCGGAGGGTTCCCGGCCCTTGCACGGCTTCGAGCCGACGGTGGCCACGCGCCGCCCCGGCATCCGCTCGAGCGCGTGGTCGCCCGCTACCTTCGGCCGCACTCCCGACGCTGCAGGCTCCGGCGAGCCATCGTCCTGCGCAGGGTAGCCCTCCCCCGCCTGTGCTCAACGGCGTCGGGCGCCAAATTGATGGCAGCCGACGGGATCCATGGCTAGGCGACGGGATTGGGATTGGGATTGGGGATTTCTATCGTAACCTCATACTTCTCCTCCTTGGGTCAACACGGGTGGGAAAAACGAGGATAGGGTGGACTGGAGTGCGGGGTGGGAAAGAAACAAACACAAGGTTGTTTGTATAAAATGGGCTGTCCGACACTTATATCGGATCAGAGGGAGTATTTATTTACTTGTTTTAGTTTACTTTCTAGTTTTAGTTTTCTTTCTACTTTTTATAGTAATTTTAATTTACTAATATGGAAACCTTATGCTTGACAACCACACAGTGGAGTTGGAGGCACAAGACAAAGATTTTGCTTTTGCAGGTTGCTAGACGAGGTTGGAAGAAGCTTTGCCTTTGTTCCTCGAGAGTTCGATATAAATCCCGAGTCACCCTTGTGCGGAAAATTTCTCTTGCTGCATCACTTTGCACTTGGAGTCCCAACGAATTAACACACTTGTTGTAGTGTCATCAGAAATATGGCGAAATCATCTTAATAAGCATGCATACTCTCTAGATCGTGGCGATTTACTCGATGGTCTTCCTCTTTTAGGCCACCGAGGTGGTGGAGAAGATGAGGAGCATCAATCTTCATCTAGTCTTTGTAGATCTACGGACTCGGAAGGTGTGGAGACTATGGTGGTCTTCTAGAGCGCATCCTCGGTGGTCCTCCAACAGCCAAGACCCGTCTACCCACATGCATTCATGGTCGAAAGGAGGCCGCTCCGAGCTCCGGTGCGGATACTTCCTAGTGCCATCTCAACTACAACCTCCTGGCAGCCAAGCCATATGGGAGGCCCTCCATGAACTTCTACACGGGGAGCTCCGTCTGCATTACCACAAGTGGCCTAGTCCCCGGCGCTGGCGTGGATGCCCGTACTCTGAAGCTTGATCAAGATCGACTTCGATGGAGAAGAACTACTTGATGGTCTTTTCCCTTTCTGTTTAGAGGCCCTATGTGCAAAATCGGAGGATTATGATGTAATTTTGGTTTTCCTTTGGGTCCTTGTAATTTGTAAGCCCACCGGTGGAAATTAATTCGGTTTCTCTCTCAAAACAAAGAGAGGTGAACTCGAATTTGTGTGCAAAGTGCCAAAGTGAATGCAAATATTTAAAACTCGGCGTATTTTATCAGCTCATTTCTCGGTATGGTCATAGTTGAATCACATTATAGATATATATTTTTATCCATATAATAATTTGTTTCAGATTATATTTTTATCTGGCAGACAATAAGAGGTAGAAACTCAATAACAAGCAGAAAGAGGACACCCAAAGCGAGACAATAACATAGGTAGAAACTAGAAACCCACGAGTGCCTAACCAACTCAAACTCAAGCTTTTTCAGTGGAAGCCTTTTCATTCTGGTTTGATGAAGTGTCGTTATTTAGGTGAATGCAGCATTTCCTTTCAATATCCACATGATGACATGAAGCTTTCTTTACCATTACCAACTAC
>NC_061510.1:46882861-46921421 GCF_022539505.1 Lolium rigidum | reverse complement strand
AAGGCGTTAAATAAAAGCGCTTATGGGAGACAACCCATTATTTTACTTCTGCACTTTTGTTTTATATTTGAGTCTTGAAAGTTGTTACTACTGTAGCAACCTCTCCTTATCTTTATTTTATTGTGTTGTTGTGCCAAGTAAAGTCTTTGATAGTAAGGTTCATACTAGATTTGGATTACTGCGCGAAACAGATTTCTTGCTATCACGAATTTGAGTAGTATTCTCTGTAGGTAACTCAGAAAAATCTGCCAATCTACGTGAGTGATCCTCAGATATGTACGCAACTTTCATTCAATTTGAGCATTTTCATCTGAGCAAGTTTAGTGCCCCAGAAAAATTCGTCTTTACAGACTGTTCTGTTTTGACATATTCTGCCTTTTATTTGGCATTGCATGTTTTGTTATGTTTGATGGATTTCTTTGTTACATTAACTTTCAGTAGCTTTGTGCAATGTCCAGAAGTGTTAAGAATGATTATTTCACCTCTGAATATGTGAATTTTTGATTATGCACTAACCCTCTAATGAGTTTGTTTTGAGTTTGATGTGGAGGAAGTTTTCAAGGATCAAGAGAGGAGGATGATACAATATGATCAAGGAGAGTGAAAACTCTAAGCTTGGGGATGCCCCCGTGGTTCATCCCTGCATATTTCAAGAAGACTCAAGCATCTAAGCTTGGGGATGCCCAAGGAATCCCCTTCTTCATCGACAAATTATCGGGTCACCTCTAGTGAAACTATATTTTTATTCCGTCACATCTTATGTGCTTTACTTGGAGCGTCTTTATGTTCTTGTTTTTGTTTTGTTTGAATAAAATTGGATCCTAGCATTCATTGTGTGGGAGAGAGACACACTCCGCTGTTGCATATGAACACATATGTTCTTAGCTTTATTCTTAATGTTCATGGCGAAGGTTGAAACAACTTCGTTAATTGTTATATGGTTGGAAACAGAAAATGCTACATGTGGTAATTGGTATAATGTCTTGAATAATTTGATACTTGGCAATTGTTGTGCTCATATAGATCATGTTTAAGCTCTTGCATCATGTACTTTGCACCTATTAATGAAGAAATACCGTAGAGCTTGTTGACATTTGGTTTCCATGATTGGTCTCTCTAAAGTCTAGATATTTTCTGGTGAGGGTTTGAACAACAAGGAAGACAGTGTAGAGTCTTATAATGCTTGCAATATGTTCTTATGTAAGTTTTGTCGTGCTTGGTTCATACTTGTGTTTGCTCCAAACAACCTTGCTAGCCTAAGCCTTGTATTGAGAGGGATTACTTCTCGTGCATCCAAAATCCTTGAGCCAAAAACTATGCCATTTATGTCCACCATACCTACCTACTACATGGTATTTCTCCGCCATTCCAAAGTAAATTGCTTGAGTGCTACCTTTAAAATTTCATTCTTTGTCTTTGCAATATATAGCTCATGAGAAAAATAGCTTAAAAACTATTGTGGTATTGAATATGTACTTATGTATCTTATTTCTTATAAGTTGCTTGTTGAGCGATAACCATGTTCCTGGGGACGCCATCAACTATTTCACCTTTGTTGAATATCATGTGAGTTGCTATGCATGTTCGTCTTGTCTGAAGTAAGGGTGATTTTATCATGATGAAATGGTCTGAGTATGCATATTGTTAGAGAAGAACATTGGGCCGCTAACTAAAGCCATGATCCATGGTGGAAGTTTCAGTTTGGACAACAATCATCAATCTCTTATGAGAATATTATCTGTTGTTGAATGCTTTTGCATTAAAGAGGAGTCCATTATCTGTTGTCTATGTTGTCCCGGTATGGATGTCTAAGTTGAGAATAATCAAAAGCGAGAAATCCAATGCGAGCTTTCTCCTTAGACCTTTGTACAGGCGGCATAGAGGTACCTCTTTGTGACACTTGGTTGAAACATATGTTATGCAATGATAATCCATGTAAATCCAAGCTAATTAGGACAAGGTGCGGGCACTATTGGTAATCTATGCATGAGACTTGCAACTTATAGGATATCTTATACATAACACATATGCTTTATTACTACCGTTGACAAAATTGTTTCTATGTTTTCAAAATAAAAGCTCTAGCACAAATATAGCAATCCATGCTTCCCTTTGCAAAGGGCCTTTCTTATATTTTTATGTTGAGTCAGTTTACCTACTTCTTTCTATCTTAGAAGCAAACACTTGTGTTAACTGTGCATTGATTCTTACATACTTGCTTATTTGCATTCATCATATTACTTTGTGTTGACAATTATCCATGAGATAAACATGTTGAAGTTGAAAGCAACTGGTGAAACTTATATCTTCCTTTTGTTGCTTCAAAACTTTCTACTATGAATCTATTGCTTTATGAGTTAACTCCTATGCAAGTCTTGTTGATGCTTGTCTTGAAAGTACTATTCATGAAAAGTCTTTGTTATATGATTCAGTTGTTTAATCATTGTCTTTACCATTGCTTCGAATCACTTCATTCATTACATATGCTTACAATAGTATTGATCAAGATTATGATAGCATGTCACTTCGAAATTATCTTTGTTATCGTTTACCTACTCGAGGACGAGTAGGAACTAAGCTTGGGGATGCTTGATACGTCTCAAACGTATCTATAATTTCTTATATTCCATGCTACTTTTATGATGATACTCACATGTTTTATACACACTTTATGTCATATTTGTGCATTTTCCGGCACTAACCTATTGATAAGATGCCGAAGAGCCAGTTGATGTTTTCTGCTGTTTTTGGTTTCAGAAATCCTACAAAGGAAATATTCTCGGAATTGGATGAAATCAACGCCCAGGGTCTTATTTTTCCACGAAGCTTCCAGAAGACCGAAAGGATTACGAAGTGGGGCGACGAGGCGACGCCACGCCAGGGCCGCGCGGCCAAGGGTGGGGTCGCGCCGCCCTGTTGTGTGGGGCCCTCGCGTTGCCTCCTGACCTACCCTTCCGCCTACTTAAAGCCTTCGTCGCGAATACCCCAGTACCGAGAGCCACGATACGGAAAACCTTCCAGAGACGTCGCCGCCGCCATTCCCATCTCGGGGGATTCAGGAGATCGCCTCCGGCACCCTGCCGGAGAGGGGAATCATCTCCCGGAGGACTCTTCATCGCCATGATCGCCTCCGGATTGATGTGTGAGTAGTTCACCCCTGGACTATGGGTCCATAGCAGTAGCTAGATGGTCGTCTTCTCCTCATGTGCTATCATTGTTGGATCTTGTGAGCTGCCTAACATGATCAAGATCATCTATTTGTAATGCTATGTTGCGTTTGTTGGGATCCGATGAATATGGAATACTATGTTATGTTGATTATCAATCTATCATCTATGTGTTGTTTATGATCTTGCATGCTCTCCGTTGCTAGTAGAGGATCTGGCCAAGTTGATACTTGTAACTCCAAGAGGGAGTATTCATGCTCGATAGTGGGTTCATGCCTCCATTTAACTGCGGACGATGACGATGAAAGTTCTAAGGTTGTGGATGTGCTGTTGGCACTAGGGATAAAACCCCAATGCTTTGTCTAAGGATATTTGTGTTGATTACATTACGCACCATACTTAATGCAATTGTCTGTTTTTTGCAACTTAATACTGGAAGGGGTGCGGATGCTAACCCGAAGGTGGACTTTTTAGGCATAGATGCATGCTGGATAGCGGTCTATGTACTTTGTCGTAATGTCCAATTGAATTTCACACTACTCATCATGATATGTATGTGCATTGTCATGCCCTCCTTATTTGTCAATTGCCCAACTGTAATTTGTTCACCCAACATGCTTATTCTTATTGGAGAGACACCACTAGTGAACTGTGGACCCCGGTCCATTCTTTTACATCGAATACAATCTACTGCAATACTTGTTCTACTGTTCTTCGCAAACATCATCTTCCACACTATACATCTAATCCTTTGTTTATAGCAAGTGATACGTCTCCAACGTATCTATAATTTCTTATGTTCCATGCTACTTTTATGATGATACACACATGTTTTATACACACTTTATGTCATTATTATGCATTTTCCGGAACTAACCTATTAACGAGATGCCGAAGTGCCAGTTCCTGTTTTCTGTTATTTTTGGTTTCAGAAATCCTAGTAAGGAAATATTCTCGGAATTAGACGAAATCAACGCCCAGTATCTTATATTTCAAGGAAGCTTCCAGAGCACCGAAGAGGGGCCAGAGGAGAGCCAGTGGGCCCCACACAGGGTGGCGGCGCGGCCAAGAGGGGGGGCGCGCCCCCCTGTTGTGTGGCTCCCCCATAGCCCTTCCGACTCTGACTCTTCGCCTATTTAAGCCTCACTGACCTAAATCTTCGATACGAATAAGCGACGGTACGAGAAACCTTCCAGAGCCTCCGCCATCGTGAAGCCAAGATCTGGGGGACAGAAGTCTCTGTTCCGGCACGCCGCCGGGACGGGGAAGTGCCCCCGGAAGGCATCTCCATCGACACCACCGCCATCTTCATCACCGCTGTTGTCTCCCATGAGGAGGGAGTAGTTCTCCCTCGAGGCTAAGGGCTGTACCGGTAGCTATGTGGTTAATCTCTCTCTCCCATGTACTTCAATACAATGATCTCATGAGCTGCCTTACATGATTGAGATCCATATGATGAGCTTTGTAATCTAGATGCCGTTATGCTATTCAAGTGGATTTTACTTATGTGATCTCCGGAGACTCCTTGTCCCACGTGTGTAAAGGTGACAGTGTGTGCACCGTGTGGGTCTCTTAGGCTATATTTCACGTAATACTTATTCACTGAGTTATGATTTGAGTTGGATGTCTCTATGAAATTGTGGTGTGTTAGTACCTCCTATGAATGCTCACAGTGACAGCGTGGGGTGTTTATTAGTACTTAGGAATACATCTTTAAGGTTTGCCTACATGATGAGTTAGAGTTCGTTATCTTGCCAGAGAGTAATTCAGAATAGCATAGTGAAGTGCTTATTTATATTCCTTTATGATTGCAATGTTGAGAGTGTCCACTAGTGAAAGTATGATCCCTAGGCCTTGTTTCTAAGCATCGAATCTCCGTTTATTTACTGTTCTGTTGCATGTTTACTCGCTGCCATATTTATTTCAGATTTCTATTACCACTCATATTCATCCATATTACTTGTATTTCACTATGTCTTCGCCGAACTAGTGCACCTATACATCTGACAAGTATATTGGGTGTGTTGGGGACACAAGAGACTTCTTGTATCGTGATTGCAGGGTTGCTTGAGAGGGATATCTTTGACCTCTTCCTCCCTGAGTTCGATAAACCTTGGGTGATTCACTTAAGGGAAACTTGCTGCTATAATACAAACCTCTGCTCTTGGAGGCCCAACACTGTCTACAGGAATAGAAGGCAACAGTAGACAGCAAGCTATTTTCTGGCGCCGTTGCCGGGGAGGAAAGGTAAAAGGCACTCACACTCCGGTCCCAGGTAACTAAGTTATTTTCTGGCGCCGTTGTAAGTGCTCGAAGCTATTTCCTTTAGATCCTGCAATTGCATCATTTTGTTTCTTGTTTTTCACTATCTAGGCATAATGGAAAGCAACATGGAGCTTTTTAATCTATTTCCTGAGTTAAGACATGGATTGTTTGATGCGGAAATTAAAAAACCTATGGAACATATTAGTATGAACGCTTTGAACACCATTGTTGCTAATGATATGGAAAAATCTAAGCTTGGGGAAGCTGGTTTTGATGAGCATGATATTTTTAGTCCCCCAAGCATTGAGGAGAAAATTTTCTTTGATGATACTTTGCCTCCTATTTATGATGATTATAATGATAGTGGTCTTTTGGTGCCGCATACTATGGAAGATAAATTTTATTATGATTATACTATGCCTCCTACACTTGATGAGAATAATAATGATAGCTACCTTGTTGAATCTGCTCCCACTACAATTAATAAGATTGACTATGCTTATGTGGAGAGTAATAATAATTTTATGCATGTAGCTCATGATAAGAATGTTTCATTTGATAGTTATATTGTTGAGTTTGTTCATGATGCTACTGAAAATCTTTATGAGAGAGGAAAATATGGTTGTAGAAATTTTCGTGTTACTAAAACACCTCTCTATATGCTGAAATTTTTGAAGTTACACTTGTTTTATCTTCCTATGCTTGTCACTTTGCTCTTCATGAACTTGTTTATTTACAAGATTCCTTTTCATAGGAAGTGGGTTAGGCTTAAATTTGTTTTGAATTTGCTTCTTGATGCTCTCTTTTGCTTCAACTCTTATTTCTTGGGAGTGCATCATTAAAATTACTGAGCCCATCTTAATGACTATAAAAAAGCACTTCTTGGGAGATAACCCATGTTTTTATTTTACTACAGCAACTTTGTTTTATATTTGAGTCTTGGAAGTTGTTACTACTGTAGCAACCTCTTCTTATCTTTATTTTATTGCATTGTTGTGCCAAGTGAAGTCTCTAATAGAAGGTTGATACTAGATTTGTATTTCTGCGCAGAAACAGATTTCTTGCTGTCACGAATTTGGGCAGGGTTCTCTGTAGGTAACTTAGAAAAATCTGCCAATTTACGTGCGTGATCCTCAGATATGTACGCAACTTTCATTAGTTTGGAGTTTTCTCATCTGAGCAAGTTTAGTGCCCCAGAAAAATTCGTCTTCACGGACTGTTCTGTTTTGACAGATTCTGCCTTTTATTTCGCATTGCCTCTTTTGCTATGTTCGATGGATTTCAAGGGTCAAGAGAGGAGGATGATATACGATTAAGAAGAGTGAAAAGTCTAAGCTTGGGGATGCCCCCGTGGTTCATCCCTGCATATTTCAAGAAGACTCAAGCGTCTAAGCTTGGGGATGCCCAAGGCATCCCCTTCTTCATCAACAATTTATCAGGTTTCTTCTATTGAAACTACATTTTTATTCCGTCACATCTTATGTACTTTACTTGGAGCGTCTGTGTGCTTTTATTTTCGTTTTTGTTACTTTCATTCTCTGAATAAATGCTTGTGTGGGAGAGAGACACGCTCCGCTGGTTCATATGAACACATATGTTCTTAGCTTTATTCTTAATGTTCGTGGCGAAGGTTGAAACTGCTTCGTTAATTGTTATATGGTTGGAAACAGAAAATGCTACATGTGGTAATTGGTATAATGTCTTGAATAATTTGATACTTGGCAATTGTTGTGCTCATATAGATCATGTTTAAGCTCTTGCATCATATACTTTGCACCTATTAGTGAAGAAATACATAGAGCTTGCTAAATTTAGTTTGCATGATTGGTCTCTCTAAGGTCTAGATATTTTCTGGTAAGGGTTTGAGCAATAAGGAGGATAGTGTAGAGTCTTATAATGCTTGCAATATGTTCTTATGTAAGTTTTGCTGTACCGGTTCATACTTGTGTTTGCTTCAAATAACCTTGCTAGCCTAAGCCTTGTATTGAGAGGGATTACTTCTCGTGCATCCAAAATCCTTGAGCCAAAAACTATGCCATTTGTGTCCACCATACCTACCTACTACATGGTATTTTCTGCCATTCCAAAGTAAATTGCTTGAGTACTACCTTTAAAATATCATTCCTTTGTCTTTACAATATATAGCTCATGGGAAAAATAGCTTAAAAACTATTGTGGTATTGAATATGTACTTATGTATCTTATTTCTTATAAGTTGCTTGTTGAGCGGTAACCATGTTTCTGGGGACGCCATCAACTATTACACTATGTTGAATATCATGTGAATTGCTATGCATGTTCGTCTTGTCTGAAGTAAGGGTGATTTATCATGAGTTGAATGGTTTGAGCATGCATATTGTTAGAGAAGAACATTGGGCCGCTAACTAAAGCCATGATCCATGGTGGAAGTTTCAGTTTGGACAACAATCCTTAATCTCTTATGAGAATATTATCTGTTGTTGAATGCTTATGCATTAAAGAAGAGTCCATTATCTGTTGTCTATGTTGTCCCGGTATGGATGTCTAAGTTGAGAATAATCAAAAGCGAAAAATCCAATGCGAGCTTTCTCCTTAGACCTTTGTACAGGCGGCATAGAGGTACCCCTTTGTGACACTTGGTTAAAACATATGTTATGCAATGATAATTCATGTAAATCCAAGCTAATTAGGACAAGGTGCGGGCACTATTGTTATACTATGCATGAGGCTTGCAACTTATAAGATATCTTATACATAACACATATGCTTTATTACTACCGTTGACAAAATTGTTTCTTGTTTTCAAAATAAAAGCTCTAGCACAAATATAGCAATCCATGCTTCCCTCTTCGAAGGGCCTTTCTTCTACTTTTATGTTGAGTCAGTTTACCCATTTCCTTCCACCTTAGAAGCAAACATTTGTGTTAACTGTGCATTGATTCTTACATACTTGCATATTTGCATTCATCATATTACTTTATGTTGACAACTATCCACGAGATATACATGTTACAAGTTGAAAGCAACCGCTGAAACTTATATCTTCCTTTGTGTTGCTTCAATGCCTTTACTTTGAATCTATTGCTTTATGAGTTAACTCTTATGCAAGACTTATTGATGCTTGTCTTGAAAGTACTATTCATGAAAAGTCTTTGCTATATGATTCAGTTGTTTACTCATTGTCTTTACCATTGCTTTGAATCACTTCATTCATCTCATATGCTTTACAATAGTATGATCAAGATTATGATAGCATGTCACTTAAGAAATTATTCTTTGTTATCGTTTACCTACTCGAGGACGAGTAGGAACTAAGCTTGGGGATGCTGATACGTCTCCAACGTATCTATAATTTCTTATGTTCCATGCTACTTTTATGATGATACACACATGTTTTATACACACTTTATGTCATTATTATGCATTTTCCGGAACTAACCTATTAACGAGATGCCGAAGTGCCAGTTCCTGTTTTCTGCTGTTTTTGGTTTCAGAAATCCTAGTAAGGAAATATTCTCGGAATTAGACGAAATCAACGCCCAGTATCTTATATTTCAAGGAAGCTCCAGAGCACCGAAGAGGGGCCAGAGGAGAGCCAGGTGGGCCCCACACAGGGTGGCGGCGCGGCCAAGAGGGGGCGCGCCCCCCTGTTGTGTGGCTCCCCCGTAGCCCTCCCGACTCCGACTCTTCGCCTATTTAAGCCTCCCTGACCTAAATGTTCGATACGAATAAGCGACGGTACGAGAAACCTTCCAGAGCCGCCGCCATCGCGAAGCCAAGATCTGGGGGACAGAAGTCTCTGTTCCGGCACGCCGCCAGGACGGGGAAGTGCCCCCAGAATCATCTCCATCGACACCACCGCCATCTTCATCACCGCTGCTGTCTCCCATGAGGAGGGAGTAGTTCTCCCTCGAGGCTAAGGGCTGTACCGGTAGCTATGTGGTTAATCTCTCTCTCCCATGTACTTCAATACAATGATCTCATGAGTTGCCTTACATGATTGAGATCCATATGATGAGCTTTGTAATCTAGATGTCGTTATGCTATTCAAGTGGATTTTACTTATGTGATCTCCGGAGACTCCTTGTCCCACGTGTGTAAAGGTGACAGTGTGTGCACCGTGTGGGTCTCTTAGGCTATATTTCACGGAATACTTATTCACCGAGTTATGATTTGAGTTGGATGTCTCTATGAAATTATGGTGTGTTAGTACCTCCTATGAATGCTCACAGGTGACAGCGTGGGGTGTTTATTAGTACTTGGGAATACATCTTTAAGGTTTGCCTACATGATGAATTAGAGTTCGTTATCTTGCCAGAGAGTAATTCAGAATAGCATAGTGAAGTTCTTATTTATATTCCTTTATGATTGCAATGTTGAGAGTGTCCACTAGTGAAAGTATGATCCCTAGGCCTTGTTTCTAAGCATCGAATCTCCGTTTATTTACTGTTCTGTTGCATGTTTACTCGCTGCCATATTTATTTCAGATTGCTATTACCACTCATATTCATCCATATTACTTGTATTTCACTATGTCTTCGCTGAACTAGTGCACCTATACATCCGACAAGTGTATTGGGTGTGTTGGGGACACAAGATACTTCTTGTATCGTGATTGCAGGGTTGCTTGAGAGGGATATCTTTGACCTCTTCCTCCCTGAGTTCGATAAACCGTGGGTGATTCACTTAAGGGAAACTCGCTGCTGTTCTACAAACCTCTGCTCTTGGAGGCCCAACACTGTCTACAGGAATAGAAGCCAACAGTAGACAACAGCAAGCCGGTGAGATTGACAACCTCACTGTTACGTTGGGGCAAAGTACTTTGATTGTGTTGTGCAGGTTCCACGTTGGCGCCGGAATCCCTGGTGTTGCGCCGCACTACACTCCGCCATCAACAACCTTCACGTGCTTCTTGACTCCTACTGGTTCGATTACCTTGGTTTCTTACTGAGGGAAAACTTGCTGCTGTACGCATCACACCTTCCTCTTGAGGTTCCCAACGCACGCGTGCTTTACGCGTATCAGGTCACAGTGTACATGCCCTAGATCGGCCACAGAGAATTCCCCCTCGACGCTCATCGCGTGGTTCGAAGTGACTTTATCGTGTCATTGTGTCAGCCTGTCAGGGTTGGGAGTGGCGGAGCACGTGCGGGAGGAGGGTTTGTCAGTTTTTTTTAGAAGAAAAGGACATAGCCCCGGCTCCATTTTGAAACCAGATTCATCACAACGTTTTACATTTTATTTTCCATAAACAAAATCTGAGAGAACACCAGCACTAACCCATGCACTACATCAGCAATGGGAAGTTCAGGATCTAAGGACGACCCTAAACCCTTCACCATATCCAACCAACATTAGTGCATTTACTTCCAAGGTCCCCACCAGATCTGTTGTTGTGATCTTCAGAGTTTCTCCGTCTACACGCTTTAGGTTCCCCATGTACGCCTCCATCCCAGTCCTCTTGCCTTTTTCCTGGGTCAACCAGGCCCCCGGCACATTAGCAGAGGAGGAGCACAAATCGACTCCTCTAATCTGCTCACAATTGTCATCAACCTTCCTTTTTCTTCCTTCTTGAGCATGATGCTCCATTGAGCTAGGGTGTAAGATACTCTTCTCAAAAGTACATGCATTCTCACCCAATGTGTTCGATTGAATACCATATCATTTCTTGTTAGACAAATAATACTTAAAATGGTATCATTAATCATATTTATCACCAAATTATTTTTCTTATTGTTCCATAACTCAGAAATTTCAACTAAAGTTGAAAATGGGAAGTTAATACCCTAAACCCTCTTAATTTCTAACCACATATTGGAAGCAACACCACATTCAAAAAAAAAGTGATGACATGTCTCCAATTTGTTGCAAAAAACACATGTCAAGTCATCCACTGATTGCCTTTTGACCAAATTATCTCTAGTTTTTTAAGAAACTTAGTAAAAATTTACATTTTTTAATTTTAAAAAAATTAGAAGCTTTATTTACGGAATGGAGGTAGTAATAATAACAATAGTACGAGTGAAAGAACATTTACTTGTTTTGTGTGTTTGATCACAACACTAGCGATATTTGATGTGCGTTGAGTGTTTCAGAAAAAGTTTCATTTATGCACGAGACCATGAGAGACTCCTAAAAGGGTTCAGAAGATCGAAGACTACGCTCTCAGCTTGAGGTGGAGAAGCCCTAGGTGTGTGTTGATTTTTTTTTAGTTTGTAGATGGGCGGAGAGAGCTCTCTGAAATTTTCCTGTAAAAATTCACTTGGTCTAGCCGGAATCTCCGGCCCTGACATCTCCTAGAGATGGTGGCTGCATGTACAGCGCTCGGTACTCGGGCTGGATGTAGATCAAAGATTTAGTCGGATTCTCCGAACTGGTCTTAATGGGCCCCTCCCAAAGGGGGGCATTAAGTGGTCGGCCACCCCATGGGCTTATGGGGGCGGTTAGGGTTTGAGGGGAGGGGCGCATGGGCCTCTATGGGGCCCAGCCGACCACACACCTCATTTGCCCCACCTTGTAGCCCCATATTGCTAAGGGATGAAGCTCCACCCCTCCCCTTCCCCTATATATAGTGGAGGGATTAGGAGGAAAAGGAGACCACACAAGTTGGCATGACAAAAAAGACCTCCCCACTTGGGACGCCTCCCTCTCTCTCTACTTCTCTCTCCTATATGTGGTTTCTCGAAGAGGTGCCACCCGGTACGCGGGAGCGCTGCCGGAATCAATATCCAGAAGATCAACTTCTGCACCTTAGCTGGATCTGATGATGGGAGCATCGTTGGGCACCGTAAACCTACGATAGCTACGAGGTGCAACACTTGGGGCACTTGACGTCTTACGAGAGGACTTCATCTCGACCCTAAGGTCTTCATCGTGTACGACTACATCATACATGTTCTAGCAGAACGTTAACCGTTTTCGGTCTATAAGGGTACGTCACCAAAACCTTCCCGTTACTGTATTACTAATAGATAGATCTTGAGCAATCGGGTTGCGTTGGTTAGGAAATATTTGTTTTCCACAACGGAGCTACTCCGTATTACTATCAAGCTTAGCTACAATGAGCACATGGCACTTGCGGCCAAGAACTTCTGGAGTAGCAAGAAGTTCAGGAGCGTCAATTCAAGAAACTCTTCAAGGACAACATGGTAACAACAGACAGACGAGCAACGCCAAATCGATCGGCCTACATACATATAGGAGTTTAATAATTACTACTGTGTTACAATTGCTAAGTAAAACGGTGCCGGCAGTTGGAGCATCATCGTCACCGGAGCAGATCAAGATCAGGCGAGCGGCGCCCTGGAGACGCGAACCTTGAGGCCGTGCGCCATGGAGAGGATGGTCATCATGCGGTACTTGACGGGGTGGCCCTCCACGAGCTCGAACCTGAAGAACCTGCACAGGATGGCCAGCGCCATCTTCATCTGCAGGTACGCCGAGTCCTTTCCTAGGCAGATCCGTGGCCCCGCCTGGAACGCCGTGAACTTGAACGGCGACGCGTTGCGGAACCCGCCGTCGTCGCCGATCCACCGCTCCGGCTTGAAACTGGCTGCGTCGGGGCCCCAGTTGTACTCCATCCGCCCCATGGAGTAGGGCACATACGTTACCATCCCGCCGGCGCGCACCTTGGTGCCGTCCGGGAGCACGTCGTCCTCCGCGATGCCCTTCGGGTCCTGCGGCACCGCCGGGTACAGCCGGAGCGTCTCCGTCACGCAAGCGTGCAGGTACACCAGCTTCCCGAGCCCGTCGTAGCTCAGGAGGCCTGCGAACTGCGCCACGCGGGCGGCGAAGGCCGATGAGTCGTCGGAGCTCTCGTCGTCTCTGCAGGGGACCAGCGCGATGCCCTCCTCGCGGGCGCGCTCCGCCTCGAAGGCAGCCAGCTCGCGGCGGAGCTTCTCGGCCATGTCCGGGTGCTTCGTGGCCATGTAGGTGAACCACGACAGCGTCGTCGCCGTCGTGTCCCTCCCGGCGATCACGAAGTTGAGCACAACGTCGCGGAGGCCCTTGTCGTCCCCGAACAGGCTGACGTCGTCACCGCCCGCCTCCCCCAGCTCGATGAACCGCGACAGGATGTCGTGCTTGATCTGAACAGTGAACACACACTATTGTGTTATGGAATTTACAAAGACTAGCGATCCAGAGCTGGACGACGATCGGATAGCGTAGGTACCTTCTCTTGCTTGCCGCTGGCTCGCGCCTGCACGATCTCGGCCTTGCGGCGGCGGATGACGCTGTAGGTGAACTCATCCACGAGCCTGATGCTCTGCTCCAGCAGGGCCTCCGAGCCGATGTGAAGGAACTTCTTCACGCGCCACAGCGGGTCGATGAACCGCAGCGTCACGATGATGTTGGCGGCGTCGAAGGCCTGTGCGAAGCTGTTCTCTGGGAGGTCCGGCGACAGCGTGCCGATCTCAACCCCGAACCCGACCTTGCAGATCGAGTCCAGCGTCATCCTCATGTACAGTTCCTGAATTGTACAATTAGTTACTTCGTCAGAATCTTCAGAATTTGTCCAAGAAATGTTCAAATAAGCAAGGAAATGAATGGTGAGTTACCTGCATGTCTACAACTTTGTCGGCCTTGCAAGCTTGGCTCAGTATGCTCGACAGCTTCAGAGAGTACTCCCTGAACACGATTGTGCTGAAATCTCTCAGGTTCTTGGAAGCAAACTCGAAGCTCGCCGTCTTCCTCTGCTTCCTCCACAGCTCACCGTCGGCGTTGAATATGCCATCGCCGAGCAGCACGTCCATGTAGGATCTGTATACCACTCCCTACACACGCGATTCCGGACATTTACACCACTGTCAGCACTGAACCCTGGCATGTCTCAGAAGCCTGAAGAAGAGTTCTTTCACCTTGGGGTAATTGCTGAAGTTGGTTTTGAGCACATGCTCGACGTTCACCGGGTCGGCGATGTAGGTGTATGAGGTGAAGGGCATGTCGACGGTCACCGTCCGGTACTTGGCCAGGTACTCCACGAGCCAGTCGTGCATTCTGGAGTAGTTCCTCAGCTGCTCCAGCGTCGCGCCGATGACCGGCCATGACCTTGGCCCCTTCTGCTTCCTCAGGCTCCACCTGTGGACCAAGACCCACGAAAGGAACACGAGGAAGACGGCGATGAACTTGTGGGGCCCTGCTAGCGGGAAGAACGCCGTTGCCGGCAGGGCGTGATCTTCCTCCATGGAGCTGCTCATCAAGGGGGTTCAATCAGTCTACAGGAGAATTAGTTGTATGTAGCATTTGGATGGCTCGGTTTAGGTGATATATGCTGCCAGGCACCAAACTTTAGGACAATCTTGGTGTGAGCGAGAATTAAGATTGGCCTCATTCACATGGTGTCCCTAACCTAACCCCCTGACGAGCTGGAACTTACCGTTTGTATCCTTTTTGTGATCTGTTCACCAAGAAAAAACTCGTTTGTATATGCATAGTAACTCGGTATGTTGTGTGTGTTTTGTGCTAAGCCAGATCACGGATTCTGCATTCTCTTCCTGTTTTGCTGTACGTCTAGTTGAAGTATTTGATGACAGTTAGGATTGTGCTTATTTCATCTTCAGCGATGGACCATGCTTATAGTCCCTCTGGTCTGTAATATTAATTGCACCAAACATGTACATAGTGACTTGATTTAGGTACATTGTTACATCTTTCAGTGAAACAATTTGTGAAGCCAAAGCAGAGCAAGTTGAGAAAATTATGAATTTGCGAAGCCAAAGCAGAGCAATTTCAGTGAAACATTGTTACATCAAGAAGTTCTTTGATGCTCTCACTATAGGAAATATTGATGGAAGCAAGTCACCTTCTATTTATTAGGAACTTGTAGCAGAAGCTGTGAATATGAAGAACATCACTTGATAAATGACATCGATAAAATGTGAGAATTCAGGTCAAACACTGAATGAATTACCCAAAACCAAGACCAATAGAGCATACAAATAGAGCTCTCATGTATGATCTTGATTCGAAACAAAACATTGTGCAAACAAGAGCATTTGCTTCAACATAAACCTATCTGAACTGAGGAATGAAGAATAGAAGCAAGAATAAATATCTAGAAGCTTTTGCTGTTGTCCCCCTCCAATCTAAGTCTGAAGAGAGCCCTCATTGCCTGCCTTTTCACTACCTTGCCATAGGTGGCCCTCCCAATCCTCACCACCTTGTCCTCAACCTCTAGCCGATTGCCGCAACTATTGCCATCATTGGCACCCCTCAGCATTGCCTTCAGCACACTCTCACAACCGCCGACCGCGCTGGCTACGCTAACTGCGATGACGGCCTCGCTAGGAACCCTCCTCTCCCACTTCCTCAGCAACCTGCCATTATCGAACAAGGCGGAGTACGCACTCCAGAAGGATGCTCGCAAGAATGCCTTTCGCCTCTCCTTCACCATGGACTTCCTCATCTTGTCCTCAAGCCGCACCACCAGTGCTCCCATGTCCCCTCCTCCATTAACCAACTCATTCTCTGATCTGACGAGTTCTTGCCTGAGAACGGTGTCCTCGTCTTCAAACCGGCATCGGTCACACCGGCATTCAAACCCCCACGCCCTTGCCGCCTCCCGGCGCTTCCCCACCGGCATGAGCACCTCGAAATAGGGAAATGTGACCTCCTCCCCGGCCTTGATGTCCCTCGAGGCGTGAACAACGGTATGATCTCCGACATGGGTGCGCCGTGCATTTGGATGGCAGGAATGGTTTATCAACGACGGCAAGATCCACAGTCCCACACCGCAGTTGATGATGCCACTGTTGCCAAGCAGATTGGCTGATGGTGCGTCCTCGGTCAAGGAATTCACGTCGAGCACCTTCATGATCCTGTCCACATCAAGAGCCTCTTGACCCCCTGTCTCCGGCACGCCGTCACCAAGCTCCTCTGGTTCTTGCTTGAACAATGCCATATCCGGGACGTCGAGCTCCTCCTGCTGCTCCTCGCCGGTGGAAAGAGTATAGATCAGAGAAGCTGTCCTGGGGCACTTCTCAGCGGCGTCGAGCACCTTGTCTACAAAGTCCTTCCAGACCACCATCTTCTCTCCCCCATCGGCCGCGTTCAGAATTACCCCTCTCTCTATCGCCACAGCCTTGGAGATCATCAGAGTGCCCCCGGCGTCGACGCCCTTCACAGCAAAGACCCCTCGGCCGCCGTGAGCGGACCGGCGCACCTCCACAGGCCCGACGTGCTCCGCGAGATCTGGGCACTTGCCGGAGAACCCCGCGAGCACCCAATCGGACAAATCCACCGCCCCGCTCCTCGCCTGCGCGTCCAGGCGCCTGCACTGCTCGAGCAGCTCCCGCACATCGTCTGCGCCGCTGCCCGCGGGGAGCGCAGCGCGGAAGCAGTCGGCGGCGAGCGCGTACCGGCCGAGGCCGCGGAGCACGGCGCCCTTGGCGAGCAGCGCGGCCGGGTGGGCCGGATCGGCCGCGAGCGCGGCGTCGCAGTCGGCGAGCGCGCCGGAGAAGTCGCCGAGGCGCGCGCGGCCGTCGGCGCGGTGGGCGAGCGCGGAGCAGAGGATCCGGCGGTCCGTGGCGGCGGCGTCGACGATGCGGGTGCAGACGCCGATGTACCCCGCCCAGTCCTCCTTGTGCAGCAGCCGCGTCGCCTGGCTCCGCAGCTCCTGCAGCGACTCGTCGTCGAGACCGTCTGGGGCTCCGGCGGCCATTGTCGACGCGTGGGGATGCGTGAGATCGGCGCCGTTGGTCTGAGCTAGTTGGTTGGTGTTTGAGCTGCGAGTGGTGTGCAGCAGTGTGGCGGCTATGTCGGGGGTGTTTGTTCGGGCTCGAAAGTTTTCAATGCCTTTGGATTGTAACGTTCGGATCTGGAGCTGGAGTAGCAACGATGCTGTCAGTGTAGGTCAGGTGTTTTTATTGCCGGTCAACACAATGACTGTCAGAGTGGCTGTATTTTAGAAAAGAAATACTCCCTCCGTCCCATGTTATCTACTCCATTAAAATTTAGATGTATCTAGCTGTTATTTATTAGCTCAGCCCCAACTGTTTTTACATTTTCCACTGGAACTAACAAAATATGAACTTACTCCTTAAAGTTAAATTTCACAAATTGTTGAACTATTTAGGAAAAGATATGAATATATGGGAAATGCATTTTAGGTCATAGGTGTAGATGCACCCATTATTTAAAAAACCTGTTTTAAATGTCAAAAAATAGATGTACACATGTACATTCTATGTCCGCACACATATTTTCTCGAAAGAATGACAATTCCATTTTATAGCAGCTTCTGCTTTTTGGCATGTTGGACAGGTGCCTCGTGACTTTTTGTTCCGCCTTTTGTGTGAGCTCCTCAGATATTAGGGTTGCTGAGGTTCCAAGCTACTATGGATCAGGCCCGTCGTGGGATGTTTATCCTGACCTTGATTTGAATTTGAATGCCATTTGGCATTCCACTTGTCCACTTTGATTTTTTTTATTGTGTGAAGGTTATACAAGAACAAAGAATGGAAGATATAAATGAAGATGATAATATGAAGAAACAGTAGCTAGGACTTTAGATTTAGGTTTTCATTTTCTATTTTGAAACTTGTATTTTTTTTCTTTATTTATTTAGTTGTTGTAACATATAGAATATTGTAAAGACATTGTATGATGTGTTAAGACCAATAAAGTTTTATTTATCTACTTTTTGGATGTTGTAACTTATTCTATTAAGTTTTGAATTGCATTTTTAAAGTAATGACTTGAATTCAAATTCTTTACTTGTTTACAATTAAAATTTGAGTTCAAAGTGTGTATTTGAACTTCAATTCAATTTTCCCCTCCTAAAAAACCCTAGTTTTCAAAGAGGTCATGTCGAACAGCGTGAGAGAGACATCGATCCTCCTAGGTTTTAGTTCTAAGGCGCGGATTTTTTTTCCCGTTTTGAGATGCAAATGCACAACCCCTTCTAAAACTGCCTCGCATTTTTCCTAAAACCTGCGATGTTACACCTACACCCCTATTAATTCATGTGCAAGATGGATATGGGTTAGGTGAGCCTAGACCTAGCTAGCTCCATATTTGGCACTACCACCCGCACCCTCCATTCGTGGCGAAGTCTTTCCCGTAAGAATTCGAAGTTTACGCCTCTCTCTCTCTCTCGATCTTATGAGGGGTGGTTTTGGGAATCGGGAGAAACGCCTGTCAGCAAGTTCAACGTTGACGCAATGGCAGATGCCGAGTGCCGAGGGAAGCCCTAAGACTAACTTGCTGATCCGAGTAGTCGCGGCGTGTCAATGTTATCTTTCTCTTGAAAGTGCTGCCTGTGTGCACGAAGATATTTGAGGTAGGTGGTGTGGCGATGTTGGCTCCGTCCAGATTGTGGAGTTTCGATGGGGGCAATGATAATGGCCATCGTGGACATGTTTGTTCTGTTGCTGCATTATTTCTCGCACTTTGACTTTTGTACCGTCGCTGCTTTTGAACTGTTGTGGACATGCTTTCTCGCACTTGGAGTACAAAGTATGGTATTTCGAGCTTTGCCCTTTTGCTGTCGGGCGGATACGTGTCTAGTTCCAGCCTCTAGGATTTTCAAACCGGTGGAGAAACATAACTTCCAAAGTGTCCCCGCCCTGTAATTTCTGTTGGAGATATGCCCAAGAGGCAATAATAAATTAGTTGTTGTTATATCTTAGTGTTCATGATAAATGTTTGCGTCCCATGCTATAATTGTATTAACCGAAACATTGATACATGTGTGTTATGTAAACAACAAGGAGTCCCTAGTAAGCTTCTTGTATAAACTAGCTTGTTGATTAATAGATGATCATGGTTTCCTGATCATGAATATTGGATGTTATTAATAACAAGATCATATCATTAGGTGAATGATGTGATGGACACACACCCATAGTAAGCATAGCATGAGATCAAGTCATCAAGTTCAACTTGCTATAAGCTTTCAGATACATAGTAACCTAGTCCCTTGACCATGAGATCATGTAAATCACTTATACCAGAAGGGTACTTTGATTACATCAAACGTCACTGCGTAAATGAGTGGTTATAAAGATGGGATTAAGTATTCGGAAAGTATGAGTTGAGGCATATGGATCAAGAGTGGGATTTGTCCATCCCGATGACGGATAGATGTACTCTGGGCCCTCTCGGTGGCTTGCAAGCATGTGACAAGGTCACAAGAGATGACATACCACGATAACGAGTAAAGAGTACTTGTCGGTAACGAGGTTGAACTAGGTATGGAGATACCGATGATCGAACCTCGGACAAGTAAAGTATCGCGCGACAAAGGGAATTGGTATCGTATGTTAATGGTTCAATCGATCACTAAGTTATCGTTGAATGTGTGGGAGCCATTATGGATCTCCAGGTCCCGCTATTGGTTATTGGTCGGAGAGGAGTCTCGATCATGTCCGCATAGTTCACGAACCGTAGGGTGACGCGCTTAAGGTTCGATGTCGCATAGGTAGATTCGGAATATGAGATGGAGACCGAAGTTTGTTCGGAGTCTCGGATGGGATCCGGGACATCACGAGGAGGTCCGGAATGGTCCGGAGAATAAGATTCATGTAAGGGAAGTTTATTTCTAGGTTTCAGAAAAGTTCGGGATTTTTCCGGTGGAAGACCGGGAAGGTTCTAGAAGGTTCCGGGGGTCCCACCAGTGGGCCCACGACCCTAGGAGGCCTAGCATGGGCCGAGGGGATGCACCCTAGCCTAATGGGCCAGGGGCACATGCCCCTCAAGGCCCAAGTCGGCCACCCTTAGGGTTTCCCCAAAACCCTAAAGGGGATCAACTTGGGGGGGAAGAATTCCCCCTCCCCCCTTTGGCCGCCGACCCTAGATGGGTTTGGGGCGTTGGGGGACCACCCAAACCGGCCTCCCCCCTATATAAAGAGGGGAGGGGGCAGGGGGCGGACACCCTTCATACCCTAACCCTGTCCGCTGATACGTCTCCAACGTATCTATAATTTCTTATGTTCCATGCTAGTTTTATGACAATACCTACATGTTTTATTAATACTTTATATCGTTTTTATGCATTTTCCGGAACTAACCTATTAACGAGATGCCGAAGTGCCAGTTCCTGTTTTCTGATGTTTTTGGTTTCAGAAATCCTACAAAGGAAATATTCTCGGAATTGGACGAAATCAACGCCCAGTATCTTATTTTTCCCGGAAGCTTCCAGAGCACCGAAGAGGGGCCAGAGGGGAGCCAGGGGGCCCCACCCCACAAGGCGGCGCGGCCAAGGGGGGGCATATGGTCTGGATCCACTAGGACTCCTCCGAGGCTGCCCTTCCGCCTATATAAAGCCTCCGTCACGAAAACCCTAAAAGAATAAGCCACGGGACGAGAAAAGTTACGCAGCCGCCACCATCGCGAAGCCAAGATTCGGAGGACAGAAGTCTCTGTTCCGGCACGCCGCCGGGTCGGGGAATTGCCCCCGGAAGGCATCTCCATCGACATCACCGGCATCTTCATCGCCGCTGCTGTCTCCCATGATGAGGAGGGAGTAGTTCTCCCTCGAGGCTAAGGGCTCTACCGGTAGCTATGTGGTTAATCTCTCTCTCATGTACCCCAATACAATGATCTCATGAACTGCCTTGCACGATTGAGATCCATATGATGAGCTTTGTATCACTATTAATCTATGTGCTACTCTAGTGATGTTATTAAAGTATTCTATTCCTCCTTCATGATGTAAAGGTGACGGTGTGTGCATCATGTAGTACTTGGCGCAGGTTATGATTGTAATTTCTTGTAGATTATGGAGTTAACTATTACTATGATAGTATTGATGTGATCTATTCCCCCTTTCATAGCTTAAAGGTGACAGTGTGTATGCTATGTTAGTACTCGGTCTAAATTGCAACGGTCTATTATGCTCTAGAGGTTACTTAAATATGAACACCGAATGTTGTGGCGCTTGTTAACTCCGGCTTGAGGGAGCTCTTGTAGCCCTACACAATGAATGGTGTTTGTCATCCAACAAAAGAGTGTATGTAGCACAAAGGAAGAGAAGTTATTTATTTATGAGATCATTGTTGAGAGTGTCCACTAGTGAAAGTAGGATTCCTAGGCCTTGTTTCCGAATAGAAAAGTTACACCACAGAGAATTTCCTCCCACGCCAGCAAGCTATTTTCTGGCACCGCTTGTTTACTGTTTTACTGCATCTTTACTTCCTGCAATATTACCACCATCTATACCACCTGTGTTTTACTATCTATTCGCCGAACTAGTGCACCTATACATCTGACAAGTGTATTAGGTGTGTTGGGGACACAAGAGACTTCTTGTATCTTAATTGCAGGGTTGCTTGAGAGGGATATCTCTGACCTCTACCTCCCTGAGTTCGATAAACCTTGGGTGATTCACTTAAGGGAAACTTGCTTGCTGTTCTACAAACCTCTGCTCTTGGAGGCCCAACACTGTCTACGGGAATAGAAGCGTGCGTAGACATCAAGCTATTTTCTGGCGCCGTTGCCGGGGAGGTAAGGTAAAAGGTATTCACATCCTCCGACTACTAAGCTATTTCCTAGCACTGTTGCCGGTGTGTGAGTGCTCGAAGATATTTCCTTTAGATCCTGCAATTATATCTTTTTGTTTCTTGTTTTCACTAGTTAGGCTTAATGGAAAACAACAACAAAATGAGAGATCTTTATGAACTTTATCTTGAATTAGGACATGATGTGTTTGAAGAGAGAATTAAAAACCCCATGGAACTTTATATGGATGCTAATGGGAATGATATTAGTATGAATGCTTTGAACACCATTGTTGCTAATGCTATGGAAAATTCTAAGCTTGGGGAAGCTGATTTTGATGAGCATGATATTTTTAGTCCCCCAAGTTTTGAGGAGAAAATTTTCTTTGATGATACTTTACCTCCTATTTATGATGATTATAATGATAGTGGTATTTTGGTGCCACCTACTATGGCGGATAAAGGTTATTATGATTATACCATGCCCGCAATGTATGATGATTACAATGACGGTTATGGTAGTTTTACTCCCACTATTACTAATAAAATTGATTATGCTTATGTGGAGAGTAATGATACTTTTATGCATGTGAATAAGAATGACTTATGTGATACTTATATTGTTGAGTTTGTTCATGATGCCACTGAAAGTTATTATGAGAGAAGGAAACATGGTTTTATGCATCTTAATAATATTAAGCTTCCCCTCTTTATGTTGAGAATTTTGAAGTTACTCGTGTTTTATCTTCCTATGCTTGTCACTTTGTTCTTCATGAATTTGTTTATTTACAAGATTCCTTTTCATAGGAAGTGGGTTAGGCTTAAATGTGTTTTGAATTTGCTTCTTGATGCTCTCTTTTGCTTCAACTCTTATTTCTTGTGCGAGCATCATTAAAGTCACTGAGCCCATCTTAATGGCTATAAAGAAAGCACTTCTTGGGAGATAACCCATGTTTTATTTTGCTACTGTTTTGTTGTGTCTTGGAAGTTGTTACTACTGTAGAAACCTCTCCTTATCTTTATTTTATTGCATTGTTGTGCCAAGTAAAGTCTTTGATAGTAGGGTTGATACTAGATTTGGATTACTGCGCAGAAACAGATTTCTTACTGTTACGAAATTGAGCAGCCCCATCTGTAGGTAACTCAGAAAAATCTGCCAATTTACGTGCATGATCCTCAGATATGTACGCAACTTTCATTTAATTTGAGCTTTTTCATCTGAGCAAGTTAAGTGCCCCAGAAAAATTCGTCTTTACGGACTGTTCTGTTTTGACAGATTCTGCATTTTATTTCGCATTGCCTGTTTTGCTATGTTTGATGGATTTCTTTGTTCCATTAACTTTCAGTAGCTTTGTGCAATGTCCAGAAGTGTTAAGAATGATTATGTCACCTCTGAATATGTGAATTTTTGATTATGCACTAACCCTCTAATGAGTTTGCTATGAGTTTGGTGTGGGGGAAGTTTTCAAGGGTCAAGAGAGGAGGATGATATAATATGATCAAGAAGAGTGAAGAGTCTAAGCTTGAGGATGCCCCCGTGGTTCATCCCTGCATATTTCAAGAAGACTCAAGCATCTAAGCTTGGGGATGCCCAAGGCATCCCCTTCTTCATCGACAACTTATCAGGTCACCTCTAGTGAAACAATATTTTTATTCCGTCACATCTTATGTACTTTACTTGGAGCGTCTGTGTGCTTTTATTTTCGTTTTGTTATTTTCATTCTCTGAATAAATTCATGCTTGTGTGGGAGAGAGACACGCTCCGCTTTTTCATTTGAACACTTGTGTTCTTAGTTCTATCTTTAATGTTCATGGCGGAGTTGAAAAACCGCTTCGTTAATTGCTATTTGGTTGGAAACAGAAAATGCTTCATGTGGTAAATGGTATATTGTCTTGAATAATTTGATACTTGGAAATTGTTGTGCTCATATAGATCATGTTTAAGCTCTTGCATCATGTACTTTGCACCTATTAATGAAGAACTACATAGAGCTTGTTAAAATTTGGTTTGCATGATTGGTCTCTCTAAGTCTAGATATTTTCTGGTTAAGGTGTTTGAACAACAAGGAAGACAGTGTAGAGTCTTATAATGCTTGCAATATATTCTTATGTAAGTTTTGCTATACCGGTTTATACTTGAGTTTGCTTCAAACAACCTTGCTAGCCTAAGCCTTGTATTGAGAGGGATTACTTCTCGCGCATCCAAATCCTTGAGCCAAAAACTATGTCATTTGTGTCCACCATACCTACCTACTACATGGTATTTCTCTGCCATTCCAAAGTACATTACTTGAGTGCTACCTTTAAAATTCTATTCTTTGTCTTTGCAATATATAGCTCATGGGAAAATAGCCTTAAAAACTATTGTGGTATTGAATATGTTGCTATGTATCTTATTTCTTATAAGTTGCTTGTTGAGCGATAACCATGTTTCTGGGGACGCCATCAACTTTTACACCTTTGTTGAATATCATGTGAGTTGCTATGCATGTTCGTCTTGTCTGAAGTAAGGGTGGTTTTCATGATCAAATGGTTTGAGTATGCATATTGTTAGAGAAGAACATTGGGCCGCTAACTAAAGCCATGAATCATGGTGGAAGTTTCAGTTTGGACACAAATCCTCAATCTCTTATGAGAATATTATCTGTTGTTAAATGCTTAAGCATTAAAAGAGGAGTCCACTATCTGTTTTCTATGTTGTCCCGGTATGGATGTCTAAGTTGAGAATAATCAAAAGCGAGAAATCCAATGCGAGCTTTCTCCTTAGACCTCTGTACAGGCGAAATAGAGGTACCCCTTTGTGACACTTGGTTGAAACATATGTTATGCAATGATAATCCATGTTAATCCAAGCTAATTAGGACAAGGTGCGAGCACTATTGGTATTCTATGCATGAGGCTTGCAATTTATAGGATGTCTTATACATAACATGTTGGGGGGATGACCCCCGGTATGCCAAAGGCATGCCAAACCGGATGGTTTGAGCCATCAAGATACCGGTTTGATATTCATTCCGGAGAGCAAAGTTGAACGTTTGGGTAAGTAAATCTATACCGGTATCCCCAAAGAGAGGTATACCGGTATCGGCTAAGAAGACACCGGACTGCCGGTAAGAAGTGCACTGTAGCACGTCGGCAGGACTGGTCAAAGATTCCCTCAGGAGCTAGAGGACAAGGATGACCTAAGCAAAGTAGCTTTAAACGAAGCCATGACGTAAAAGACGAGGGTGACGCCTAAAGCAACCGGAGGACATCAGCCTCCCTGATTAAAGAAGATACAGGCGTCACCTATGATTAAAGTAGCTTTGTAAAGTAGCTTGTCTGTTCAAAGATGCCATTAGGGTTTCTTCCCCTGTAAGCCACCCTCTCGCCTAGATAAGGAGAGGGGGCATGCTCCTTCGCGGGCACGATGATCCCTGTGTAGAAAAACTTGTAACCTTGTTGATTATGGAATAGAGAAGATCTAGAACGGAGTTCATCTTTGTGTCTTTCTTCTTCTACCTCTGGCCTTGGCCAAGTTCTTGAGGAAAGCACCTGGAAGTTCATCCTATCTGATACAAAACCCTCCCCCGAATCCTCTAGCGTCCAACTCGGCCCCAACTTAAGCCATCCCATGGCATCTGTCTGTTCGCCACGACGACAGTTGGCGCCCACCGTGGGGCAAAGAGAGGCGCTTGCTGGAGTTCATATTCGGGCGGGCCTCCTCGACGTCGACGGCGAGCGAACGGTGTCCGCGCTCGTACAGAACATCTACGCCATGGACTTCATCAATGACAACGCGGGTTGCTTCGCCAACGGCGGTAAGTTCCCCAAGAACGGCCGCATCATCGATTGGTAGCCACCGCATCTACTTCGGCACCGTCCCTGTGCGCCAGTGCCTCTCGCCGGTGCTGGTGGCACCGGATCCGCCAAGGTGGCTATGTGCTGGCCGCGCCGGCAAGGACGCTGTGGAGGAAGGTGCTGGCCGTGCGGCATCGACCCGCCCGGCCAAGCCACCGCTGGAGCGCGACGCAGGCGCTGCGGGAGCATCTTCAACACCACCGGAAACGCCACTCCAAGCGGCGATGAACGTGCTGGCGACGCCCATCGCGCAGAACATCGACCCAGCTGCGGCCCAAGCGCAGCTGGAGGAGACACGCAAGGCGCTGCTTACCGGTGGCGCGAACATCATCCAGGCGCAGCGCGAGCTGAACCTGACCCTACGTGAGTATAACGCTGCCCATAGCTTTGCTTCAGTTAGCGCTCACGCTGCTAGGATGCCGGAAAACCGGCTTAAGGCTCGCAATCTAGATCAGGATTTGCGTAAGGAAATTCTTGCCGGCAAAAGTACTTCTGCATCTGTGAGCATCGTAGAGAAACCAAAATACAGTAGTCCGGATAAAACTATAAAAGCTGCTAAGGCCGCTATGGAGATGTGTGATTCGCTATCCGGTGATGCTTTAGCAAAGCAGCATGATAGAGTTAGAGAGCTGCTTGATACAATACAGGTACAAAATGATGAGCTCGCTAGGATGAACAAAGCAGCGCTAGAGTCAAAATCGATCCGGTCGACAAAAGTTGCCGGAAGCAAGTCCCAGGGGCAGGCCTCGTCCCCCCATCCGGATAAAAGAAGAGAAAAAGAAATGAATGCGCGGCAGATGACCGTGTATGATCCGGTTCTTGCCGGAAAACAAAAAGCCGGGCCACATGATGCCGGAGAAAAGAGCTATGGAGCAGGTCGCGGCTATGTCGGAAATGGCTATGCGCGAAACGGTTATGTCGGAAACAATCATGCCGGTAGACACGAAACCGGGCAAAATTATCGAGCTGCAAGGGAAGCGTATGCTGAAGAGGAAAGCGACCACCAAGATACCGGCAGGCAAGAGCCGCGGAACCGGAAAGATATGAAGAGGGAGATTCCGAAGTGGAACGAGTCAGAGCCTACCGGAACCCCTTGGGGGAACGTGTGGGGGAAAGATGCTTGCCATGCCGGGATGCGAGGCACAGGCTGGACAGAGTGCATCTTTCCGAGATGATCGAATCTGAGGGTCCTCCTGGCCCAAGGTGCTTTGGCCCGCGAATCATGGGAGAAGAGCCACCGGTACGCAATTTCCAGTTGCCCCGGGACACAAAAACGTATGATGGTACGACCAAGTCGGAAGATTGGCTGGCAGACTATGTCACAGCTGTCTATGTAGCTGGTGGCGGAGTAAACCGGCGTTGGGCGGTAAGAATCATACCGTCCTACCTGGTAGGACCTGCACGTATTTGGCTTAACAACTTGCCGGCAGAAAGCATTAACGGATGGTTGGATTTTGAAGAAGCCTTTGTGAGCAACTTCAGCAGCACTTACAAGAGGCCAAACCGGCCCCAGCAGCTCGCTTTATGCCAGCAGCGTGCAAGTGAAACAGACCGGGACTATCTCACCCGGTGGAATTCAATGAGAAACACGTGTGAAGGAGTGATTGAAGCACAAGCGATTGCTTGGTTCAGTCAGGGATGCCGGAGAGGATCACCACTGTGGCAAAGGCTGCAAAGAAACATGCCAAGCACATTGGCTGAAATGATGCGAGTGGCGGAAAACTATGCGTTGGGAGATCCAATGCAACCGGCAGTACACGCTGAACCGGCACAAACAAGCCAACCCCGGCAAGATCAACACCGGGATAACCGGCACAACAAAAGAAGGGAAGATTTCCCGGATCGAAGGTATGGTCCGCAGCAAGTAGCCGCGGTGCAGGAAAACTCTGGCCCCAGCGGAAACCAGAGGCAAAAAACCGGATCGCAGCCATGGGCGGGTCCTAAAAAGAAATGGGTTCAAAAATAAGGATGGGGGCAGAAAAAAGATTGGCAAGAGCATATGAGGTACACCATGGAAGCAGCAATGGACATGTCGTGCAAGCTTCACACTCCACATCCATCGAAGCCGGCAAACCATTTGACAACAGATTGTTCCTGGATCAAGCACTTGATGCTGAGAGGCGCAACGAAAGATGCGCAAGCACGGGGCTGTTCCACAATACTGCCACCCTCGCATGACATGTTGCACCAACACCCATTACCACCACCACCACCGCTAACCGGAGCCAATACCATACCGGTACAACAGCACCAGCAAGTTAACCGGGTGGAGGAAAATCACGATCAACCGCCTCCACCGGCACCTTTAGGGCGGAATGTTTACGAGGACCCACATTTGTGTTGTGTTGTCTTTGTCACTGAGCCAACCGACAGGCAAAGTGTGCATCGCCGCTCCATGGAAGTAAACGCTGTGATGCCGGTAGTTCCCAAGTATATGTTGTGGTCAGATCAGGAAATCACCTGGTCGTTCAAGGATCACCCCAAAATCATGCCGAATCCGGGTGGATACGCTCTAGTTGTGGACCCAATCATGCGAGGGCCAGAAACTCGAGTCAAGTTCAGCAAAGTGCTGATAGACAATGGAAGTAGCATAAACATCATGTACAAGCATACAATGCGTACACTGGGCATAACAGAAAACATGCTACAGCCAACTCACACAACTTTCCATGGAATTGTTCCGGGACTGTCCTGCGCACCGGTAGGAAAAGTCCGGGTGGATGTGTCTTTCGGAGGACGTGACAACTGCCGGGTGGAAAACATTCTGTTTGAGGTGGTGGACCTGGACAGTCCCTACCATGCACTACTAGGGAGACCGGCATTGGCGGCTTTCATGGCCTCAACCCATACGGCTTACCTCAAAATGAAGATGCCGGCACCTCGTGGACCCTTAACTGTGGTGGGAAACTACAAAGTCTCACTGGAAACCGCTTCTGCCGGATCAAACCTAGCGGAATCGCTGGTGATCGCGGAGGAAAAAAGAAGGATGCAAACCGCAGTTGCGCTGGCTCAGTCCTCACAGTTGAGCTTAGCGGCAATGAGTGGAAACTTGGGCGCACCGGCGTTCAAGCCGACAAATGAAACAAAGGACATTGTGCTGGACCCGGCTTACCCAGAGCGCACCGTTCGCATCGGTGCCGGCCTGAATCAAGCATAGGAAAGCGCGCTCGTCAGCTTCCTCCGTGAGAATCGGAATATCTTTGCCTGGTCTACTGATGACTTGGTGGGTGTTCCGAGGGAGCTGGCTGAGCACTCTCTAAACGTTCGGAAGGATGCCAAGCCGGTGCGACAACCCTTGCGCCGATTCGCTGAAGATAGGAGAAAGATCATTGGAGAAGAGGTGACAAAACTGTTGGTTGCCGGTTTCATCGTGGAGGTCACGCATACTGAGTGGCTGGCCAATCCGGTAATGGTCGAAAAGAAGAAAGATGAGAACCTGGAGGCAAAAGCTCCAAAGGTGTGGCGCATGTGCATCGACTACACCAACCTCAACAAAGCTTGCCCAAGAGATCCTTTCCCTCTGCCCCGGATCGATCAAGTGATTGATTCTACTGCTGGGTGTGAGTTGTTGTCTTTTCTGGACGCGTATTCCAGTTTCCACCAAATCCCTCTGAAAAAGGAAGATCAAATAAAAACTGCGTTCATTACCCCGCACGGGGCTTATTGCTATGTCACTATGCCTTTCGGTTTGCGCAACGCCGATGCAACGTACCAGCGCTGTATGCAAAAATGCTTGTTTGATCAAATCGGAAAGAATGTGCAAGTCTATGTAGACGATATCGTGATAAAAACTAAGGTAAAAGACACCTTAATCGATGACATCTGGCAAACATTTGATAACCTAAGAAGGTTTTGGATGAAACTTAATCCGGCAAAATGCACCTTCGGTGTCCCTGCCGGTAAGCTGCTTGGCTTTCTTGTGTCAAGCCGGGGCATTGAAGTGAATCCGGTAAAAATCCGGGCTATAGAAAGAATGACTGTCCCACGGGAACTAAAAGATGTGCAAAAGTTTACCGGAAGCTTGGCATCGCTAAGCCGGTTCATAAGCAGGTTGGGAGAAAAGGCTTTGCCGCTCTATGCCTTAATGAAAAAATCCGATACTTTCGTCTGGACCCCACAGGAAGACGTAGCGTTCAAAGAGCTGAAAACAATGCTAGCCACCGCACCGGTATTGGCTTCGCCTTTGGAAAGGGAGCCCATGTTGTTGTACATAGCAGCAACTAACCGGGTTGTGAGCGTTGTGGTTGTGGTGGAAAGAGAGGAAGAAGGAAAAACCGTGCAGAGGCCGGTATACTACTTGAGCGAGGTGCTCTCCCTCTCGAAACAAAACTACCCCCACTTCCAAAAGATGACCTATGGCGTATTCATGGCCGCCACCAAACTTAAGCACTATTTCGAGGAGCACCCCATGAAGGTGGTGAGTGAAGCACCCATTTCGGATATCATGGGCAACAAAGATGCCAGCGGCAGGATTGCAAAATGGGCGATTCAGTTGTCACCATACGTGCCGGTATACGAAAGAAGAGATGCCATAAAATCACAAGCTTTGGCTGATTTCCTAGTTGATTGGGCAGAAATGCAATACAAGCCGCCGGAACACAAAATAGAGTACTGGAAGATGCACTTTGACGGATCCAAGCTCAAAGAGGGACTAGGTGCCGGTGTGGTACTCACCTCACCAAAGGGAGATCATCTCCGGTATGTTTTGCAAGTGCATTTCAGGGCATCAAACAATGTCGCTGAGTATGAGGCTCTAATCCATGGGCTCAAGGTCACAAAAGAAATCGGTGCACACTGGATCATTTGCTACGGTGATTCAGATCTTGTGGTGCAGCAGTGTTCCGGAGATTGGGATGCAAAAGATGCCAACATGGCCTCATACCGGTTTCATGTGCAAAAGATTGCCGGCTTCTTCGAAGGGTGTGAGTTTCACCATGTGCCGCGGGCTGAGAACGATGCCGCGGATGCTTTATCCAAGGTAGGTTCATCCAGGCAAGAAATTCCTCCCGGAATAGCCTTGGCACACTTAAGAGTTCCATCAATCAAGCTCAGTCCGGAGTCGGAATCAATTTTCGTACCGGAGTCGCATGTGGTGCCAATGGATATTGACGAAGGAAACCCGGGGACTGTTCCGGCACACTCGGGGACTGCTCCGGCAAACTCGGGGACTTCTCCGGTAAGCTCGGGGACTGCGACGCCCGCACCGGAAGAAGTAATGCTTGTGGATAGCATGGACATAGACATGCCGGTGTTTGTGGTTAGGGAAGCACCATCTTGGGTTAAACCTATTAAGGAATTCCTGATCAACGGCACCTTGCCGGTTGACGAAACTGAGTCAAGAAGGATCCAGCGGAGAGCCAAAGCATACACCTTCATCAATGGCGAGGTGTACAAGAGAAGTGTTACCGGTGTCCTTCAAAGATGTGTGGAACCGGAAGAGGGAAAAGAGATGCTCAAGGAGATTCACCAAGGAGAATGTGGACATCACGCTTCATCAAGGGCATTGGTGGCAAAGGTATTCCGGCATGGGTTCTACTGGCCCACAGCTTTGGAAAATGCTGAGGATTTGGTAAGAAAATGCAATGGTTGCCAGAGGTACGCCAAACAAAACCATACCCCAGCATCCGGCTTGAAAACTATACCGTTAACTTGGCCATTTGCTGTTTGGTGCCTTGACATGGTTGGCCCATTTAAAACCGCAAGGGGAAACATGACCCACATCTTGGTGATGGTGGATAAGTTCACCAAATGGCTGGAGGTGAAGCCTATCGCAAAATGTGATGGCCACACAGCGGTGAAGTTCCTGAAGGATGTAATCCTGCGGTATGGATACCCACACAGTATCATTACTGACAATGGCTCAAACTTTGCCCAAGGAGAATTCAAGCGATTCTGTGAAAACAGTAACATCCGGCTAGATTTGTGCTCAGTGGCACACCCACAGGGCAATGGCCAAGTTGAAAGAATCAATGCGTTGGTGCTTTCCGGTATAAAACCGAGGCTCATTGAGCCACTCGAAAAGACACCGGGCTGTTGGCTCGATGAGCTGCCATCAGTGTTGTGGAGCATAAGAACGACTCCGAACCGGTCTACCGGATACACGCCATTCTTCATGGTTTACGGAGCAGAAGCGGTAATACCAACCGACATTCTCCATGACTCACCAAGGGTGCAACTCTATACCGAAAAAGAGGTAAAAGAGGCCCGGGAAAACGATGTGGACTTGCTGGAAGAAGCAAGAGAACTGGCATTGGCAAGAACAGCCATTTACCAGCAAAACCTCAGACGCTATCACAGCCGGAAGGTTAACCCGAGAGTCTTCCGGGAAGGAGATTTGGTGCTACGCCTAGTGCAACGTGCTGAAGGCCGCCATAAGCTTTCACCTCCTTGGGAAGGGCCATTCATTGTAAGCAAAGCTCTGCACAATGATGCCTACTACTTGATTGACGCACAGGAATGGAAAGAAGGAAAGGCGGACAAATCCGGAGATGAGACCAAGCGTCCATGGAACATAGCATTGTTGCGCCCTTTCTACTCATGAAGTTGTACTGTAAGAAGTTCCTTTTTGTACCTTATGCTATAAATAAAATACTCCGGCACCTCGAATGTTTCTCGGGGACTGCCTCTATCAAACTTGCATGTAATATGTTTATTTTTTCCGTTTACCGGTTGCTTGTTGAACATTTTTTCTTTCCGGTTTAATAACGTGCTAAACCTACCGGAGTCTTCGACTCTGCTGCTGTCTGCAAACCGGCTTCATGGCAAGCAAGATAAAACGGTAGGAATTAAGCACGTGAACTACGAAAAGAGGAAGTGGGAACGGACAATCCGGAAAAGCTTAACTAACCCCGGTTTTACCGGTTTTTTGTGAAAAAATTCGAATTTTTCCTAAGTTCAAGGAAATGTTCGCTTGGCAAAAGAACTTTGTAACTCGTACGCCAAAACACCCAAAAGAGGTAGGCAGAGGCAAAGGGAAAGAACCAAGTGTGCATCGAATTGGATGCGGAAACAATTCCGGAATCTTCACAGTGCAAGAAAAAGGCAAACAACAAAGGCAACATGCTAAGTTAACAAACCAACATAACTTAATAAGTTACCGGTATGCAAGACAACGGCATAAAGTTGTACCACAACCGAAAGGATAAGTTTTATCTTACATCATAAACCCCGGCATACCGGGGTAGAATTTAACAAGCATTGTTTTGAGTTAACAGACACAACAGAGAATATTCAGGCAACGGAGGCTTCAGGAGGGGCAGAACCAGCCTCTGGACCTTCCGGAACGGCGTCACCTTCTCCGGCGTCCTCATCTTCTTCATCTTCTCCTTCTTCCTCGTAGCTGAGGTAGTCCTTGACGTCGGAAGGAGGGGCGATGAAGGTGCGGACCGGCACATACTCAGCAATCCGATAGGCACGATCCTGCCGCTTCGCGGTGAGGATCGGATCCGTATCGGTGGGAGCGTTTTCGCGCACGCCACGAAGGGCATCCAAGTCCAGATCCGGGTACCAGGAGCACGTGACGCGCAGCGCTGCATCAGCTCCGGCACGAGCTGCAGAGCACTGCCACTCATGAATTCTCCGGCCGGCACCCTTCGAGCGGTCGGAGGTAAACGTCAGGCTTGCCGGTACCTGCTCTTCAGGCCATAGCACCTTGAAGAGATGGATCGCCAAGTCAGGCAGATCCGCGAGGTTCCGGTCCACCGCGCGCATGTGGGCAACCCGCGCAGAGAGTGCGACCAGATGGTCATAAGGGTCCCAGGCCGCTTCAAGGTTCTTGAAGGATTGTTGAACCCGGCGCTCGGTCACCTTCTTCTGCGCGTGAGGCTGTGAATCCGGAAAGAGCCCTGCAAGGCAAAGAAAAAAGATAAGGACATGCTACCGGAAAAAAGGAGCTTATAAGCGAAAACCGGAAAAGAAAAGAGAAAAACTTACGGAGGGCAAGCGCGTCAGTTTGCATGACCAGTTGGTCATACTCCTTCTGCTCTGCTTCTAGGCGCGCGGCCCGATCCTCGGCTGCTTGCCGCGCCTTGGCTCCCTCCTCCAGCTCTGCCCGCAGCACCGCGGTGGCGTTGTTGGCATCCTCCAGGACGTCGTTTAGCTTGGCCTCAGCGGCAGCCTGGGCACCCTTCATCTCCTCGTTGTGCTTGAGCGCAAGTTGGATGAGCTGGTCCTTCAGCCCCCTAGAAACGAGTTCCTGGGCGTCCAGAGCCTCGCGATGCTTCCGGATAAGCTGCTCCTTCTCACCTAAAAACCGGGAAGGAAATCTTAGCAAAACCATAGTTGGTGCAGCGTGGAAAAGCAGGTTAACCGAAAAAGAATGGGTACCTTGGAGTGTGGCGAGCTGAGTCTTGAGGGCTTCAATGGAAGCTTCCGGGATAGCTGTTATGCGAAAAACTTGTAAATAACAAAGAAGAGAAAAGTTTCCGGTAGAAAGATGCCGGAGGCGGAAGACTCACCTTGGCATTTGCTATGTGCCTCAGAGAGGTCCCGGTGTTCCCATAGAAGCTCCTCGAAGAGGTGCTTCCGGGCATCCGCCGTGCTCTGTCGAAAGGGAAATAATTATGAGAAAGGTGCCGGTTTCGAGAGTTTTTAGAGAAAGTTTCGCGCTCAGAGCTGCGCTCTCAGCCCGAAACTCGGGGACTGGGAGGATATATGTGAATCCGGAAAGAATGAAACCGGCATCAATAGAAAAGTTGCAAAGAGTTTGGTGAAACTTACCACCACGTTGCTGGTGGCGTCATGCCACGCGTCGTCAAATTCCTTCACTTGCGCGCTTAAGTCGCATGAAGTGTTCTTCGGTGCACGGGGGCCGGCCGGGTCAACGGCGAGGAAGTCGGTCCTTCCCCGAGCCGCGCGTAGCCGCGGACACATCGGCCTGATTCCACTTTTCAGCGTAATCAAGCAAGTGCCCCGGCTCGCGGCCCTCGCGCTTCGGCTCCGTGATCCGGCCTAGCAGGCCGGTAGCTTTCTCTCCGGCCACGACAGCGGCGGGGCCGGCGTGCGGCACCAAGGACTGCGGGCCGGAAGCCGTGCCCTTCCCCTTGAAGGGCTCAGACACGCGGAGCTTGGCGCCTTCTGGCGGCGGCGTCGGCTTGGCCGCAGAGGGTCCTTGGGCTGGCGGCGGCGTCGGCGCGTCTCCGGTGGGCCTGGCGGTAGGAGCTTCTGGCGGCGGTGTTGGCGTGGCCCCAGTTGGCTCAAGAACAGGAGCTTCGGCGGCGGCGTTGGCGTGGCCCCGGTTGGCTCAAGAACAGGAGCTCGGCGGCGGCGTAGAGCTTGCCGGTGCGGAAGTGTCCGGCACGGCCTTGGAGGGGGAAGAGCGTGAGCTCTTCTTCTTCTTTCTTTTCGGAGCGGAAGGAACCAGAGGTTCCGCCCGCCCGGCAGCTTCAGAGTCGGCGCCGATGTTGCTGGCGCCGGTATCTTGTGTGTTTGAAGGGGGGACAAGGTCCTCCTCCGCGCGGTGATCAGAAGTTGTAGGGGCCGCGCGCCCCGCACTTGGAGTGCCTCCCAGAGGGGAGGCAGAAGGGTTGCCGGTACCTGGGTGTACCGGGTGATTGCGTGTATTTCACACGTTCGTTGGGCAACCCCAAGAGGAAGGTATGATGCGCACAGCAGCAAGTTTTCCCTCAGAAAGAAACCAAGGTTTATCGAACCAGGAGGAGCCAAGAAGCACGTTGAAGGTTGATGGCGGCGGGATGTAGTGCGGCGCAACACCGGAGATTCCGGCGCAACGTGGAACCTGCACAACACAACCAAAGAACTTACCCGGAAGAGACCGGCATCGTCTTCCCTTTGTAGCGCCTCTTGCCTACTTGTTTCCCCCCAAGGACTTTCGTCCGGGAGCGTTTGGCAGGAGGGGCCTGGCTTGAACCGGCATCTGTTGCCGGGGCCTTGTTCTTCTTGCTCCCGGAGGCGAGCTTGTCCAGGAACTCCTGGCCAACCTTGGCCTGCAGAGGAGCCACGTGCTCGTGGACCTGTGGTTGGGGGCCAGTTGAGGGAGCATCTACAGAAGGAGAATAACAATAAAGCATGAGAGACCGGAAGAGATAACTACCTCAAACACAGTGAGATCGTCACTGGAACCGTGGAGCTTCAGACGAGAAGTTACCGGGGCGCGAGGTGTGCGTGCGACCCATCTTGAGCTCGGTCCAATGGATGTAAGGGTCAGGGTCCACCTTGTCCAGAGGCCGCTTCCGAACAGGGCCTCGCTTATCTGAAGTAATGCGAGGGAAGCACTGCTTTGCCTGAAAAGAAACAGAAAGACGGTTAGCCACAACACAACAGTTACCGGTATAACAACCCGGGTTGCGCAATTTCTTACTTCTGCGGTTGGAGGGTTGGTGGAGCTAAGAGGCACGAAGCCCCAATCCCAGTCAACCGGCATGGCGATGCGGCGGATCCGCTCGGCCTTGAGGACTACATCCTCTTTGCTAAGGGGGAGGCCGGTGATCTTGGTGGGATCGCCCGGACCATACATCTCGCTCATCTTGTGAGCCCGGCGCTTGAGGGGGAGCACCCAGCGGGAAATGAAAGCGCGGATGATGTCATCAGAACAGATGTTGGTTTCTTTCATGAGCTTCTCCATGAAGCGTACGACCCGGTTCGTCTCAATATGATTCGTCCCGGGAAAGTAGCTCCAATTGACCTTTGCGGGTCACGCCAGATTGAAAGCCGGTAGATTAATAAGGTCCGGGGCGCCGGTGTTCTTCATGTAGAAGAAGGTCCCTTGCCATAACCGGCAAGATTCGAGACCGGAAAACTTAAAAAAGGGGCTCCCTTGGCGGGAGCCGATGATGCAAGACCCGCATTGTACGGGGGGTTTGGGCCTAGGAATTTCCTTGCCCTGAACGGAGTTGATTCTAAGAGAGAAGAAGCGAGCAAAGGTCTCGCGAGTGGGACGGATGCCGATGTACGCCTCCATGAAAGTAGCATAACAAGAAAGATAAAAAATGGCATTGTCGGGAAGGTGGTGAGGCTGAAGTTGGTAGAAATCCAAGAATTGGCGAAAAAAGTCAGAGGCTGGGAGGCCGAAGCCGCGCTCGAAATGAGCGAGGAAGACAACAAACTCACCGGGTTCAAGTACCGGCTCGATCTCGTTGCCTGGAACCCGGCAGGATACTCCTTCCGGTATCCTTCTAGACCGGTATAACCAGTCTATCTCGTGCTGATTTACATCGGAGCCTATCCAAGCCCCGTGGGTCACGCCGGATAAATCTACTCCGGAGGCTTGGCCAGAGCTGCCGGCCTCTTGATCTATTCCGGTTTCGGCTTCCATCCGGGCAATCTCGGCGGAGAGCCCGTCGGAGGATTCACTCTGGTGGTTGCTAGAGGAGGATTCAGAAAGAAGATCCTCGCTAGACATACGAGTTTGGGAGATGCCGGATTCTATCGAAAAACAGATTTCCCAAAGAGCTACCCTTGCGCGAAGATCTACGAGTAAGAGAAAAAGCAAAAGAAAAGAAAAAGTAAATGCCCTACCAGTTCAAGATCTGAAGAGCAAAGAGGAGAGGGGTAAAAGCGCATCGAGCCTAACCTGAGGCGGGGGAGAAGCTGAAGGAGAAGGTCGCCGGCGGCGCGGCGAGCTCACAGTCGTTGAGGAAGTCCGGCGACGGAGAGGGAGAAACGAGGTCGCCGGAGGACGAACGGCGCGACAGCAGCGGGCGCACTGCGACGAATCCCCGCGCAGCGAAGCTTGGCGAGGCTTGGCGAAGTAACGGCGGAGGCTCACCGGGCGGCGAAGCTCTGGTGGCGAACGGAGACGGCGAGGGCGCAAGAGGGCTGAGAGCTCTGTGCGCGCGAGGAAGTTGAGAGTGCGAAGAAAGGAGGAAGAAGGAACCGCTCCCCCTTATATAGGAGAAGGAGTTAATGGGCCGGCAACCGCTGGGCCGCGACGGTTCAGTTCGTGGGCCGCCACGTGGCGCCATGATACACGCGCAAAAAATAATATGCCACAGGGAGGCCACACGGATCCGGAATGGCAGCGGGATCCGGTGCGGCGCCATAAGTGCTGGCGCAGAAGTCGAAGGGAAGTGACCCCTGACACTGGCGCGTCAGAAACAGTGTGCATGTCTCTGACAGGCACTGTACCCGAGAAATTCTTGACTTCACCGAGGAGGAGTTTAATGACATAAGATACCGGAAAATCGGGAAAGTAACGGAAGGAAGCTAAGGCAAAGAGGCTGGAATCTTCGAACAGGGTGCCGGAAAGATCAAACCGGTACCTTGTGAGATAGGAACCTGGCATGGCCCGGCGGATGAGATCCGCCGGACTATACCAGCTTCGGGGACTAATGTTGGGGGGATGACCCCCGGTATGCCAAACCGGATGGTTTGAGCCATCAAGATACCGGTTTGATATTCATTCCGGAGAGCAAAGTTAAACGATTGGCTAACTAAATCTATACCGGTATCCCCAAAGAGAGGTATACCGGTATCGGCTAAGGAGACACCGGACTGCCGGTAAGAAGCGCACTGTAGCACGTCGGCAGGACTGGTCAAAGATTCCCTCAGGAGCTAGAGGACAAGGATGACCTAAGCAAAGTAGCTTTAAACGAAGCCATGACGTAAAAGACGAAGGTGACGCCAAAAGCAACCGGAGGACATCAGCCTCCCTGATTAAAGAAGATACCGGCGTCACCTATGATTAAAGTAGCTTTGTAAAGTAGTTTGTCTGTTCAAAGATGCCATTAGGGTTTCTTCTCCTGTAAGTCACCCTCTCCCCTATATAAGGAGAGGGGGCATGCTCCTTCGCGGGCACGTTGATGTACGATATCACCTGTAACCTTGTTCATGGAATAGAGAAGATCTAGAACGGAGTTCATCTTTGTGTCTCTCTTCTTCTACCTCTGGCCTTGGCCAAGTTCTTGAGGAAAGCAC